>NC_083655.1:3957244-4239744 GCF_963576545.1 Limanda limanda
AGAGGAGGAGGAAGAGGAAGAAGGAAGGAAGATAAGGAAAGGAAGAAGAGAGGAGGAGGAGGAGGAGGAAGAGGAAGAAGAGGAGGAGGAAGAGAAGGATGAAGAGGAGGAGGAAAAGGAGGAGGAAGAGAGGAGGAAGAGAAGGAGGAGGAGGAGGAGGAAGAGGAGGAGGAGGAAGAGGAGGAAGAGGAGGAAGAGAGGAGGAAGAGGAAGAAGAGGGAGGACGGGGAGGAATAGAGGAGGAAGAGGCGGAAGATGAGGGAAGAGAGGAGTAGAGGAAAAAGAGGAGGAAGAGAGGAAGAGGGGGAGGAAGAGGAGGAGGAGGAAGAGGAAGAGGAGCTGCTGGAGCGACTTCCTGCCGACTCCTCCTCACATTAGCAGCCTTTAAGGGCCTCCTCTGTGGATTGTGACATGGCCACGTTACCTGTGGCACCAGTGCCCAACCACCCCCCCCCTCTCCCTCTTTCCCCTTGCTCGCCCCCCTGGTCTGACATTCTTCTCTCTCTCACTTTTAATTGCACCCCCGGGGCTCTTTCTGGGTTGCTGTGGAAGTCTTCAGCTCAACAGGCGCGATGGGGGGGGTGCTCTGCCTTGTCGCTCATATCCCTCGTTAGGGAAAAAAATAAAAAATAGAAAACAGAAGGAGAAGAAGGAGGGAGAGGCGGAGGAGGTGAGACAGGGAGAGGACGAGGAGGAGGAGGTGAGACAGGGGGAGGACGAGGAGGAGGAGGTGAGACAGGGAGAGGACGAAGAGGAGGAGGTGAGACAGAGGGAGGACAAGGAGGTGAGACAGGGAGAGGACGAGGAGGAGGTGAGACAGGGAGACAAGGAGGAGGTGAGACAGAGGGAGAGGAAGAGGAGGAGAGACAGGGAGACAAGGAGGAGGTGAGACAGAGGGAGATGAAGAGGAGGAGAGACCGGGAGACGAAGAGGAGGAGGTGAGACAGGGAGAGGACAAGGAGGTGAGACAGGGAGAGGAAGAGGAGGACACCTGGACACTAAGAGGTCTCTCTCTCGGACACATCATTCTAAAACGCCACCAGACCATTAGCCGTCCAGATCCGATACGTATTGACAGACACGTTTGTGGGTCTCTCTGCGTCTCCGTCTCTATCCCGTGTTCGATAAAACCGATAGATTCATTTAATAGCTAATTGTGGTGATTCAGAATGTTATCCCCGGCAATTCTTTGAGCGTGGAATCACCGGGCGTTCGATGAATCAGCAGCAGACGCATTAATCTTCCTTTGCCAGGCAACCCAAACACACAACGCAGGAGTCGTATTCCTCCACACAATCTGTGACAGGGCAATTTAAAGCAATTTACTTTTTTTCATTTTTTTCATCAAACCATTTTTTTTTTTTTAATGCAATTAAACGGCACATGATATGAAGCGTGGACGGGGCGGGCGAGCGAGAGCGGGCGAGGGAGAGCGAGGGAGTGTGAGAGAATAAAGGCAGCCTTGTGCTTGTTGTAAACACTGCCTCTTAACCGGGAGAATATAATTACGGTGTCATGTTCTATTACACACCTTCATTATGACGCCAGCGCTCCGTGGGAAAGACGAGACCTGTGGCTCTTGTTCAGAAAATCACCCGCAGCGGGGGGGGTGGTGGTGGTGGTGGAGGAAGACGCCGGGGAACCAGGACACACTCAGTCCTACTTTTGGTGCTTCTTCTTCTTCTTCCTCCTCTGTGTCCAATTACACACTGTGGTTCATTGTCTCCATTTGTGTAGTGACAGTGAGACGGGTTGTGTCACCGTGACCTCTCCTCCACACGGTCACAGCAGAATGGAAACAGAGCAAAACCCAGAAAATGTTGATAATAATAATCAGCGATAAAAACTTCCCCATAAAAAAACAAGAAAGCACAAAAGGTCAAAGTTGGACTTGGATGGATGCTTGCAAGGGACAATTTATGCAATAATAATTAACTTCTCCCTGGTGCTTTCCCCTTGTGACTGTTGTGTGAGCGCTCGTGCTCCTTGACCTCTCCGACTTATTCTCAACAATAAGACATGTTGTCATTAATCTGGTTAATTATCTCGAAGCCAAAAGAAGAGAAGAAGAAGACTGATATTACGAATTAGACTCAAGAATTCCCTCTAAGTCTCCTTCCATCCTTTCCTCTGACCTCTACTAGAGTTCATCTACTTCGACATCTGTCTTTTTATTTAACACATTTTTTTAAAAAATTGTCACATTTTCATCTTTAGATTTCCTGTTGTTGTAAGGGACATTAATCCATCGCTGTTGTTAATTCATATTTTTCCTCTGTTTTATTTGAACCAGGTCAAAGGTCAATGAACGCCTGTCGTTAATTTGTCTTTACTGAACTTTTCCTGTAATTTCTGTTTTTCATTTCTTAGCTTCCGTATTTAAAGACAGCAAACAAACTGGGAGAGAGAAAGCTGTGTGCATTAGATATTCTTGACATTCTCCAAGTGACGACTAATACCTAATTCAGATTTCCCTTTATACTCATCCGTCACTACCACATGATTTGAATTACGATTGGAGTTTTGTGCGACCCTCTCTGTTCTTTCTTGCAAACGCAAAGCTCCTTGACCTCTCGGACTTATTCTCAACAATAAGAAATGTTGTCATTAATCTGGTTAATTAACTCGGTGCCAACAGAGAAGAAGAAGAAGGCTGATATTACGAATTAGTCGAAAGAAGCCTCGGACTCAGATTCCCTCTGAGTCTCCTCCTTCCATCTTTCCCTCTGACCTCCCTCTCGTCCAGTGCAAACACAAAGAGGCATTTGCTCTTGACCACCGGGCTACATGTGGCAACCATCGCATTCTTAACTCGGAGTGACATTCCTTTTTTTTTTTTTTGACGTAGCAAAATAAAGCTTCAGCTGACGTCCTCCCGGTCCCTTGTCAGGAGCATTATCAGCACATGGAGCTGTACAAGATGGCTTCCAGGGGTTTTGACAGATGTGGTCGAGGGGTGAACGCTCCTCGGGGACGGCGGCGGCGTCCTCCACACAGCGCCAGCATTAGCTTTCCACTGTGACATTATGAAGAAATCCATCGGATAGGGCCGGCGTCCCGGCGCTGAGGGACTGGAGGGAGAAGCTTCATGCGTCCACCCGAGAGACCGGCTGGTATTTCCAAACCACGAAGAAGCCTCCAGCAAATCAATAGCTCACAGTCCCACGTGCTCCTCAGCGGCGTCAATTAAGTAAATTCATAAAGTCGAGTGTGCAGGGAGTTAGAGGGGGGGGGGGGGATAAATAAAAAAAAAAAGGGAAATACTAGAGGAAGGGCGGGAGAGGGGGGGGGAGAATCATCCAGTCATCTCTTACATTGAGATAGAAAACAGCTCAGAGAGAAAGTGGAGCGAGCGCTGGTCTGAGAGACTATTTCTCCACGGGTGTTATTAAGAAGCCTGACAGTCCATCTCACTTTCACCTGCCTCCCCCCCCACCTGCCTCCATCAGCACACGCACTGCTGACCTCCACCCCCCCCTCCCTCTCTGTGCTGAGCCAGGCAGAGGACACATGCAAAGTGACTGGCTTTCAGCTTTCAGAGGAAAAAGCCCGGGCGATAATGCATATCAGCTCGGGCCCATGCAAGCAAAGTAGGCAGGTACAAGGGGGGGGAGGAGGGGATGGTGGATGTGGGTGGGGGTGCTGGGAGAGGGGGAGGGGGTGGGGTGAGTGCTATAAACTGCATGGCATGAGGGAAAAGAGAACGAGGGGACCTATCTGCCTCATCAGGGGAAAGCAGGGCCGGCCTCTGGAAGAGACAGGAAGTGTAATGGATGGACTGCTGACACGGCTCTGACAGGACGGTTCTACCTCTCCTTCACCCCCCCCCCAACCCCCGGGTGTTGTCACGGTAACTACATCTGATTTCCAACCCCATCCCCCCAAACTTTTTTAGCAGGTGCTCCTGCATTAGAATCGCTGCTCGAGGTCAGGAATCTGTTTTTGGAGAAGTTGAGCGATTTGGGCGATCTGAGGTCAGCGTGTTCGCTCGGAGGTCACCTGACTTCCTGTGAGAGCTGTGATAGGCTGCTGTTCTCTGACCGAGTCTGAGAGGAAACTAACCAAATCGGACCCCCGTGCGCGTTGGGCATTCTGACCCCGAGTTAGTTTTTGAGGCTGTAAAATATTAAAAATATTTAAGAAACTCCGCAGCATTTGATAGCTCCCTGCAAAATCAGAAAAGTAAACAAAGCTTGTTCAGGAATCTGACCGATCAGAAAAACTATCTTACAATTGGATGAATTGTTCTTTGTCACAAATACAAGCCAGATAACAAGAGCATGTTCTCGATGTGTACATTCCCATCAATGTACTTCTATAGTTTAACTGTAAAAAGTGGCAAATTTATATAAATTAAGGGAGAAAACACACTTCAATCAATGGGGGTTTTTCTACCAATTTTTTTCATTTCAAGGTGACGGAACCCGACCTGAACCGGGAAATCATTTCAGAAAGTTAGTTTGAATTCAGACAGACGGGTCCTGGTGGTCACGGCTTCAAAACACAAATACAAACAACCTGAACTGAAGTTTAGAAAACAAGGAGGTGGCTTCTAATGCTGGAAGGTCAAGATTACCTGACCTTGACCTGCAGAAATAATGCTGAAAAGTGATAAATTAATGAATTGATTAGATTTTCCTCCACTCTCTCGATTGCAAGAGTTTCTCAGGACTACGACGTTGGTAAAATAAGCTAAACCTCTGTGCCCCGATGCATTCTGGGACGTGGTTGTACCAGTGAGAGGTAAACAAGACAGTCAAACTGTATTTACGAAATGACTGCAAACACTTTCCCTGATTACAGCCTCAAAACATCAAGTTGAGAGCCGGGTCAAGGTGACGGAACCCGACCTGAACCGGGAAATCATTTCAGAATGTTAGTTTGAATTCAGACAGA
Source organism: Limanda limanda (assembly GCF_963576545.1). NCBI lineage: Eukaryota > Metazoa > Chordata > Actinopteri > Pleuronectiformes > Pleuronectidae > Limanda > Limanda limanda. The sequence goes on from NC_083655.1 coordinate 3,962,141, forward strand.
CGGGTCCTGGTGGTCACGGCGTCTTTACACAAATACAAGCAGCCTGATCAGCTGACGTTAAGGAAACAAGGAGGTGGCTTCTAATGCTGGAAGGTCAAGATTACCTGACCTTGACCTGTCAGAATCAGAATCAGAATCAGAATCAGAATCAGAATCAGAAGGTATTTATTGCCAAGTAGGTTTACACCTACCTGGAATTTGCTCTGGTTATTGGTGCATACAATGAACATAGAAACATAAAAACACAAATAAATACACCACACATAAGAAAAACCATAATAATGATAAAAAAACAATATAATATGTATTTACTCACTAACCTTGACCTGCACCTTGCTCAAAGAAATCATGCTGAAAAGTGATTCATTAATAAATTGATTGGATTTTCCTCTACTCTCTTGATTACAAGAGTTTCTCGGGACTTTGACGTTGGTAAAATAAGCTAAACCTCTGTGCCCAGATGCATTCTGGGACGTTGTCCTACCAGTGAAAAGTAAACAAGACAGTCAAACTGTATTTTACGAACCCGAGGAACAGACAGTTCCTCCCTCAAACTATCAAACTCTCCATTATGTTTGGAGCCGACTCCTTCTTCGCCGCCTGAGTCTTGACAGTCGGGCGCCGGAGTGAAATGTGCAGCTTGTGTATTTTTGTTTCATGGAGTCGACAAAGACGGCGTCCCAGAAAGAGCCGGCGCCCGGTCCCAGTCGAGGTGGCGAGTTGTTTGTTCGCAGCTCAGCGGTTGTTCTGTGAAATCGCTCGATGCCTTTTCTTCAGTCGGTGTTGGAGCAGATTTTCAGATACTAAACTTAGCGCTCCGAGACAAAGCTGTGGGATTGTGACAGCTCCCCCCCCCCGAGCCCACCACCCCACCACCCGGCACCTTTCCTCTCACTCCTCCTCTTCTCTCGCTCCATTTCCCTCGCTCCCGCATGCAGGTCAGCGTAGTTAATTCATGTCCACAGACACGTTTCTTCATTCACTAACTCACTGTGTGAGGGCAGTGGAGCAGACCTGCCCCCCCCTCGCCCCCCCGCCCTTCCACATGCCTTCTGAGAACAAGCGATACGGAGGAACTCGCTGATAACCCTCCGACCAAAACCACAGCCGGGCAACACCGGCAGCCGGGATATCGCCCGAATAATGAGAACAAAAGCAGAATACATGGCCTTCTTCCTCTCTCCTCCTCCTTCTCCTTGTCCTCCTCCTCCTCCTCTATCCTCCTCCTCCTCCTCCTCCACCTTCGTCCTCCCTGTTCCGTTTCCTCCTCTCATCCTCCTCCTCCTCCTCCTCCTCATCCTCCTCCATCTCCTCATCCTCCTCCTCATCCTGCTCCTCCTCCTCCTCCTCCTCCTCCTCCTCCTCCTCCTCCTCCTCCTCCTCCTCCTCCACCTCCTCCTCCTCCTCTTCCTCCTCATCCTCATCCTCATCCTCTTCCTCCTCCTCCTCATCCTCCTCATCGGCCTCATCCTCCTCCTCATCCTCTTCTTCCTCCTCCTCCTCCTCCTCCTCCTCCTCCTCCTCCTCCTCCTCCTCCTCCTCCTCCTCCTCCTCCTCCTCCTCCTCCTCCTCCTCCTTCTCCTCCTCCTCCTCCTCATCCTCCCCCTCCTCCTCCTCCTCCGTCCTCCTTGTTCCGTTTCCTCCTCACCTTCTAAAAAACAACAAAATATTGTGAAATGGGGTTTTAGATTCAGCTTGATTTTCTAAAGTTCATTTTACAGAAAGCCCAGGGAGCGAAACGCCTTCTTCCACCTGAAGTATTGTCGCAATTTGGTTTATTATCTACACCTTATTTATGAGTTGTAAAGTGTATTTACTTCACATATCTTTAACTTCGTGGATTTCAAAGAAAAGTCTCTTTGGGTCTCCTGCCTCGGCCTCTTGCAGGAGAACCTGAGAGATTCCTCTGTCCACACCGGAGCCTTCTCTCCGTGGTTTTGCAAACAGTCATTTTGCTCCAGTATCTTTACACTGATCTTCAGGTAATAAACCGGGGTTGACATTGCCCCGGGTCTCCATCGGCATTCTGCTCGGTGTGATAACAAAGTGTGCAGAAACAGATTGTTTAAAAAGATATCGCAGGCCGCTCCACATAGAGCCGCGCTCTCTATTAGATGTTGATTCAGAGGCTTAATGGAGATAAAGCAGCTGGAACACGTGCTGTACACGATGTAAGCTCCATACGTTGATGTGTAAAATGTCTAATCTGATATTTATCAGGTTAGGCAGCACTCAGGCTGCTTATCAATCAGGTGACTGACATTCAACGTACAGTAGGTGTGTGCACATGCATGTGTATCGGGTCTCATGTGTGTGGGAGCGGAGAAATCAATCCCACGCCGCGGAGGAGGAGGAGGAGGAGGAGGAGGAGCCGGGTCGCAGATTTCCGAGCAACCATCCACTTTTTAATCTTTTGGATCTGGAGTCTGTGCTCGACCTCCACCTGATCATTCAGAATGCAGGTTTTTCTTTCTGATTAACTGTTTGGTTTATCAAAAACATCTCAAGGTGGTGAATTCTATTACCCTCAAATGCAAAAAGAAAATTGAATTTTAATGACACACAACAGAAAAAGTGGTAAAACCTTCACACTCAAGACGTTGGATCTCAGTAGAACCTTGGAGTATTTGCTCGATAAGTGACTTGGTTGACTGAATATTTCTGTTTGGGAAACTGAAACTCAGAAACTGAACGTGAAGCTAATTAGGAAGTAAATTATATATATGATCAAACAAGCGGGCTGTAAATAAAGGTGATCTCTAAAATCTTGTTTGCATTCGCACTTTGATTTCTGCAACTTTTAGATAAGGAGCAGATTTTTTAAAGTTTACAGATGCAGAAAACCAGCCTGTTGTTTGTTTTTCCAATTTTGAATTTGAAATTAAAATCATCTCATGTTCGAAGTTTTTTTAGGGATCATTGAAGGCACATTAAGAGTAGAGCTGCGCAATACGACAATTGTGACAACTTTGATTTTTATATTAAACTTCCAGCGTTTATTTCCTTGTGGTGCATCACTTTCTCTTTACGGGGATATTTAATGTCATTTGGACGGAGCTTTGTCTTCCTTCACACTCGGGGGGGTGCAGGGAGGAAAATTGCGAGCTTCAAACATGGAGGAGAGGGAACAAGAAAACTAAAATTATTATTCCAAACCTGGAGAAAGACTTGGAAGAACTGCTTCTGTCTCCTGAGTGATGGATGGAGAATGAAAAGTCTGACTATAAACTAAAAGATAAATTAGGAAATTAGGTTTTAGCTTTATTTTCTAACTTACATGTTACAGAAAGCACAGGGACTGAAACACCTTGTTCCACCTGAAGCAGTGTTGCTATTTGGTTTATTATCTACTTCTTAATTACAGTGTTGTAAAGTTTATTGACTTCATACGTCTTTAACTTTGTGGATTTTAAAGAAACGTCTCTTTGGGTCTTGACTGAGTTTCCACCGCTTCTCCAGAAATCTCTCATCTCCGTCTCGTTGGTGTTGAGTCCACGTTGTGAGAAAAGTCGAGAGCTGTAACAAACTGCTTCCTCCTCTCCGAGTATTGACTCTGTGTCATGAAAGGTGGATTGAGAATGAAAAGTCGGACTTTAAACTAAAAGATAACAAAATATTGTGAAATTAGGTTTTAGATTCAGCTTTTATTTTCTAACGTCCATGTTACAGAAAGCACAGGGAGTGAAACGCAGTGTCGCAATTTGGTTTATTATCTACTTCTTATTTATTTGTTTATTTACTTCATACATCCTTAACTTCGTGGATTTTAAAGAAACTTCTCTTTTGGTCTTGACTGAGTTTCCAACTCTTCTCCAGGAATCTCTCATCTCCATCTCGTTGGTGTTGAGTCCACGTTGTGAAACTGCTTCCTCCTCTCCCAGTCCTGACTCTGTGTTTCTCTGTGTAACTCCTGCAGGTGCTGGTTTCCTCCCAGTGTGACACGAGGAGCCCCCCCCCCCGCTTCGGTAGATCACAGCATGAGGTCCGACCCGACGCTCTGACCGAAGAACGCCGGACGCAGACCCCCGAGCGGCGGAGACCAGAGCAGGTGGCGGCGGCGGTGAGGTCATGGACAGAGGGAAAGTGTGCGTGCTGCTGGTGCTGTGGGCGGCGGCTCACCTCAGCTGTCCGGGCCACGCCCTCCGGGCCCTGAGGAGGACTACTGGGGGGCGGCGGGGGTCCGCGGGCCTGACGGGACAGGACTCCAACGGCGTGCCGCTCCGACGCTCCAAGCGAGGCTGGATGTGGAACCAGTTCTTTCTGCTGGAGGAGTACATGGGCACGGACATGCAGTACGTCGGCAAGGTAACGGCAGCGTCCTGGTTCTTCACACATCTGCACCACATCTGCTTCACATGATGAAGTCCCACGGATTCATAACATCTGGATCTGTTCGTCCACGTTAGACCAAGGCTGTGATTTAAAGGAGACATATTATAGATTTATAGTTTTTCTTTCTTCTAATGCGTCAGAGATGTTTTGTCACGTCCACCGACAAGTAATTTTCTTTGCTTTTGTTTGTTGTAGCAAGATTAAGCAAAAACTAATTGACAGATGAAGTTGTGGAGGCCGACATTGACCAATCAGAGCACACTGGGAGAGAGACAGGAGCTAAAACCAAGTGTTTGAGACAGAGGCTGAAAAGAGGAGCAGCAGCAAAGCACAGTCTGAGGAGCATGAAAACCTTTGACTGTCATAACACTTATTAAAGCCATAGAGTTGAATATAAGTCTATAACTCTAAACACATATTTCGCTCTGTATCAGCCGCATAAAGTCATTTCTAGACTGGTTGATTTTAATTCAATGACAGTCTGTGTTATATTTAGAAAATACATATTTAAAAACATAGAGACAAAAGGTTCTTATCTTTACCGTCTGTCCTCCGGTGAATCACCTTTTTTTTATTCAAAACTAAAAATGAATGAGAAGATTATTGTGCATTAAGTTTCATCCATATTTAGAAGAAGTAGTAAAGAATCGTCCAACAGAGCAAAGTGATGCGTTGTCTAAACATCAGAGCATGAAAAACTTTTACTGTCACAACACTAATTAAAAACCATGGTGTTGAATATAGATCTATAAGTCTCAACACATATTTCCCTCTATAGTCATTTATATACTCGTAGATTTGATTTCAAGTTAATATCTTAATAATGTCTGTGTTATATTTATAAATGACACATATAAAAACATAGAGACAAAAGGTTCTTATTTTTACCGTCTGTCCTCCTGTGCATCATCTTCTTTTTATTCAAAACTAAAATGAAGGAGAAGATTATTGTGCAAAAACTAATTGACAGATTAAGCTGTGGAGGCTGACATTGACCAATCAGAGCACACTGGGTTTTATTATTGAATATAAGTCTATTACTCTAAACACATATTTCCCTCTGTATAAGACACAAAAAGTAATTAATAGACTCGTAGATTTGAATTCAATGACAATTAATATCTTATTAATGTCTTTGTTATATTTATAAATTACATAAATGACACATATAAAAACATAGAGACAAAAGGTTCTTATCTTTAGCGTCTGTCCTCCTGTGCATCATCTTCTTTTATTCAAAACTAACGTGTGAGAAGATTATTGAGTTTCATTCATATTTACAGGAAGTTGTAATCATCCAACTAATAAAACCGGTTCAGATGCTGATGAAGAGTTGTTCTATGTTTCAACGTGTTTCTCCTCTGACAAAAGGTTCTTCTTTTTACCGTCTGTCCTCCTGTGCATCATCTTCTTTTTTTCTCAAAACTAAAAGGAGTGAGAAGATTATTATGCATTAAGTTTCATCCATATTTAGAAGAGTTGTTCTATGTTTCGACGTGTTTCTCCTCTGATGGACGTCACGCCTGCAGAAGTGTTTGTGTTTACATCCCGATGCTGAACTGTCACATTCACACTCTCACTTCTCAGAGGAGCTTAGGTCTCCTGAAGGAGCTTAGCTCAGCTCCTCTCCGAATTTAAACTCTCTCCCGTCTTTTTTTTTCGGTGTCGACAGCAGTTTTTGTGGAGAGGAATGAAAGAGGGAAGTTGCTCTGTAGTCGCTGCTCGCTGCCGTCACCGCCCACCGACGCCGAGCCGAGACAAGGAGAGCAACACACTCTCCACTTCATCATTAGACGGCTCGGGGGGGTGGACGGGCGGCACCGTTAAACTGATAAGTGGTCTCTAACAAGTGTAGACACCACGGAGGTGATCGCTTTAGCAACAAAAGATGAGGCAACAAAACACACAAACGCACACAAACAAACGGTGGTGCGTCGAATCTGCAGTTTGTCTGTTTTTATATTCGCTGTTTTTCCACCGATTGTGTTTCATTCTTCTGGGATTTAAAGTGTTTTAAACTTTGCACAAAGTCCCCGTCAACACAACGCGGCCTTGAACTTTCTACACGTCGCTATTTTGCCGTTTGTGTAAGAATTGTCTCATTATGTTTTTGCCTTGTTGATACATATTTATGAAGACGTCCATCAAACCAGAGCAGAGACGATCTCACCAGATGTTTGTTGCTTCATTTCCATTTTACAAAAATATCAGAAATTTCTGACATGCATCTTTTTTTGGGGGTGGATTAAGTTTCTGTAATAGTCTGTCGGTCCTCAGGCTGTCGCACAAAGTCCAGTCCACTCAAATCAAGAGATTCCAACGCAGACGTCTCGACCTACAGTGAAATATGACTTCCCTCCGACCGTATTATTATTTCAACAAAATGAAAACACCGTGTCGACCCAGATAACATTGCTTTACATGCGTCGGAGCGGAAGTCGGGATATCAGTCTCCCTCTTCCAAGCTACTGTAATTGAGGAGATTGTGAAGCGTGGTGACAAGGTCAGGATGAGCCGAGGAGGAAGAAAGGCTGTTTTGTGCGAGGAGCTGAATGGGCGCCGCTGCTTTGCATTCCCATCGTGTGCGTCCGCCGAGGATGGAGTCGTCCGACCAAATGAGATCCTGCAACATACGTCCTCTTCTCCCCGAGTGAGCGTTGACTTTCAGCCCCGGTTCTAAAAGGATTACCGAGCAAAAACCAGAAAGAACAAAACAAAAAAAAAAAGAGCGAGAGAGCTGGAAAGGGAAAAAGCGTAGTGAATGAAGATGAGAAGTAAGTAGCAGGCCTGATCAAACCACTTTGTCTTTAGAGAGAGTGGTGATTGATGTGCCACTCGTCCTTTGAGCTTGTAAAAGGACTAATAGCAGAAGAAGAATGGATTATCTGAGTGTGGTCTACACTTAGAGAGCCAGAGGCCGCGTCCTGAGAGCCTGTCTCCTGAAGACGCCATTAAGGCATCAACCATCGAGTGCCGCACTTAATCATGACTCTGAGCGCTTGTTGTTTCCCCCCCGAAGCACATGCAGCTGGGCGCCGCTCCTCCTCCTCCTCGCGAGCCGGGTCGTCACGCAGGATTGCAGGAACGTGCGTCTTATCTGATTGCAATTACTGTTTGTTAATTGCGAGATAAAGTACAAATGATGAACGAGGCCCTGAAGGGGGATGAATAGCGTTCGGTGGAGTTGAACACGTCGCTCCACGCCGGGGAGAACAACCGCCGGCGTCTGTTTCCTCAGGTGGAGGCCGGGCGCCACAAAGAGCCGAGGTCGGGAGGAGAGAAAACACAAAGCAAAGACGACAAAGCGGCGGTAAAAAAAAGAGGGTTTTTGTCATCGTGAGTGACTTCATGGCAACCGCAGACGGAACAAAACCACTTGTGTGTTTGTGTTGCAGAAAGAAGAATGGGAAATAACACAATGGCGTGTTATTACAAACAAGAGAACAGCTCTCCACACACGTAGAAGATGATGAAACTGCTCCTGAATTACAGCTTCCTGTCTCCAGCGATTTGTTTAAAACCCGATCTCCCTCGCTGTTGCTATTCTTCTTCCTTCTGCTCTTTTTTTCTTTTTTTTAAACAAAGGCTTTATCGAGTTAACAAATGAAATTTGCCGATCTTTTCCTGTACGAGCACAACAACAAAAGCAGTCGGAACAGGAAGGAATTAGCAGAAGTGATGGAGAGGAGACGGAGAAGGAGACGGAGAAGGAGACTCTGGCAGGGGCTCGTCCGGGAGCTGCTTGGCTGCTAATCGTGCTAATCTCGCTGTGTTGGCCAGCGATTCTGTGTGTGTGGGGGGGGGGGGGATCGTACGCTGCCTCTCATTAGCAGGCGAGCTGCGTACAAGCCTCCGAGGGCCTGGTGCTCTGTCACTGGGGGAAGAGAATGTTTGTTTATTTTATTATTTCTTACTTTACCAAAGGGCACGTATCCTCTGAAAACGGTTAATGGCCTGTGGTTGAGGAGTGTTTGTGCTGCACGATCATATCTCATAAAGTATTTACAGCCGCTGATCGGCCCCAGTGGTTCTGGGCCTGGTGGGTAGACTCCTCAACGCCGTCCCTCGCCGGCGAGGAGCGCTCTCTGCATGTGAACAAACACACACGCACACACACTCACACACACACACACACACACACAGTAATGGGCTGGAAATCAGAGGAAGGGGGGGTAGCAGGAGAAGGCAGATGAACACAGACATAACTCGCTTCCCACTCCTGCATGACTCAGCGGTTGAGGCGTCCTGGGGGAGGGACTTGAGCGACAGCAGCCGAGTGGAAAGGTGCACGGGTTTGTGTGTTTGTTTGTCGGGGGGGTGGGCTGTTTTTTTTGTTGTTTTTTTTGTGTTGCTCTGTGCTCATGCTCCCCCCATTACCAGCTGCTCACCTTGGCAGAGGAGTTTGCAATATGGCACAGGCCCTGGATCTAAGCGCGCCATGGCAACCCCGGCGGTCTCCAGCGGCGACCTGGAGCACACATCGGCGGTTGTTTGTTGATTAGGCGATAAGTTCCCTCTCGTGCGCCTGGGGGGGGGCAACTTCAATTACGCTGTTCCCCCCCCCCTCAGCGTGAGCGGCGGAGGAACGGGTGCGATGAGGTCATGTGGCGGTGAGAACCTGAAAACATCTGTCTGACATCTTCACCGCGGCGCCATCGTCTCACCGCTGTCACCTGATCACGACTCCTTCAGACGCCCGGTGGCGAGATTAATTGATTTTCTATCATCAGACAATCAGACATTTACAGTATTTAGTAAAGAGGCCGAGGGGGGGGCAGTAGCCAGGATGCTTGAGGTCAGGAGTTCAATTCCTCCCGAGCAGACTCATCAAATTGATTTTTTTAAACCAAAAAACAAATAAAAACAGTTGAACTTCTACCAAACTTTTAATTCTGTCTTTTTAAACCTAATTTAATTTTGATTTAATCATATTTTCTGAGCTCGTCAGCCCACGTTAGAGTATAATCGTGTTTCAAAGTCTTTTTCTGAATCTCAAATTATTTGTTATTTACTGCAAAAAACAAATCTGAATGTTATGAAGTAATTATTTCCTAAATTAGGATCTTACATTTTTTGTAGTAATGCACAAAAGCCATGAATATTCTCATCCTGTATTCAGGACAAATAAATAAATTCATTTCAAGCATTTTCCACAATTTATTTATCATCAGCAGCTGTTTTTTTGTGTGAAGACTAATTTAAGTGACTTTTTGATCCAGGGAATAATTCATGCATCTCAATCGGGCTTATCCAGAGAACTGACATCTATTAACTGCCCTCTATATTATTGTAGTTTGCAATGTAAAATTTACATCAAAAGTCTAAAAGCTTATGTAATAAACCCTTAATAACACATGAACTGTAACTCAAGTGTATCTGTTGAGTGTGAAGACGAGTTTGAGTCGTTAAAAGACCCTGAATTAGTATCTTACATTTTTTGTAGCAATGCACAAATCCATGAATATTTCATCCTGTATTCAGTACAAATAAATAAACTCTTTTCAAGCATTACCCACAATTTCTGTCTTTTAAAAACGCAAACTTTAAATGGGTTATTTTGCTTCAGTAGCAGTTGTTTTTAATGTGAAGACTAATTTAAATTTTTGATTTTGTGATCCAGGAAAAATAATTCATGCATCTCAATCAGGCTTATCTAGAGATCTGACATCTATTAACTGCTCTCATTATTATCGTAGTTTGCAATGTAAAATGTACAGCTGAAGTCTAAAAGATTATGTAATAAACCCTTAATAACACATGAACTGTAACTCACGTGTATCTGTTGAGTGTGCAGACGAGTTCGAGTCGTTAAAAGACTCTGAATCCTCCGGAGTGAGACACCGAGGACATGGCGTCCGTGTTCAGACTCGTGGTCGATTCGAACCGTTGGGAATCGCCCCTCGCTAGAAGAAAGCGTTTTGGGAAATTATGCATAAAACGAACCAACGTCTGATCCACGCGAGCGGAAACAAATGTTAACGGACATTCCACCTTTAAGTGTCTGCAGCTCCGACCACATATCTCAAGTTCACACATCACCGGACATTCGATCGGCTATTTCCGTGCTCACAGTCTGCGGCGACCATCTGGCCGCCGAGCCGGGCGCCAGTTCCTCGACAGGCCGGGACACGAGGCCTTAAAGGCTAACTGGCTAATTGCCTCCGAGCAGCCGGGTTCCTGTGCCATCGCTTTGGCCCGAGACTCGAGTGCGGCACAAACGGCGGCCAGATCGAGTCTCGGCTCCAACGCTCGCTGCACTCGAAGCTGATTAATTCCACCAACAAAGACGAGTCGCTGGTAAGTTCTCACGCACAGATGTCTGACAAGTAGCACTTCACTTCAGCCCTCTTCACACTGAGAGACGGAGATCGGGCGAAGGCAAATAAATATCTGCTCGCCGAAAAACATGTTGTGGTGTCACTGAGCAGAAAAGGCTAATTGAGTGAAATATATAATTTCATTGAAGGTACGATGGTTTTCTGAGGCCTCTCAGCTGATTCTCTAATTGAGTTCTTAACGTGTGATTCTCTCGAAGCGTGTGAGAGAGTTTCAAACTGTTTCCAAATCAAATCAACGCGTTTCAAGTTTCCTCTGCAATTAAGTTTCTCTTGATTTGAGCAACTTTCCTTCATCCTCTTTTCTCTCAAGATACACACACGTGCTTTGTTTTTTTTTCCTCTGCTACAAACAGGTTGAAATAGTTTGACACTTTGGGAAAGAGTTAGATAAGAAGACTCTAATTAACTGATTGGATCACGCTACAGAAAGCAGAGTACCAACAGCTAAGCTAGGCTAACAAGCTTCCAGACAGACACGAGAGAAGAATCAATCGTCTCATCAAGAAATGAAATAAAGTTTCTTTCAGACAGACAATGAAATCGGGATAATCTCCTGACATTGTCCAGAGCGAGAGGAGCTGGAGTTTCTCCGATTCTCAATAGTTGAATCAGGATATCAAATCAAAATATTTGTCTAATATCATTTCACATATTATAATCTCCTAACATCGTCCAGAGCGGCTGAACGAATCCGAGTGAGAGGAGCTGGAGTTTCTCCGATTCTCAATCCCCGAGCGAAAACTCCACAGAATGTCCGAAGGAGCCGATGTGAGAACACAGGACTCTTGAACCAGGATATCAAATCAAAATATTTGTTTAATATCATTTTACATATTTATTTGAGTTTTTGCAAAAGCTGCTTGTGTGTTTGCACTTTAACCCCTGAGAGCTTATACAAGTGAAACATCTATATTTGAACAGACTTCTTATATTCTGCTCATTCTGTTCCCTGAATATCTCTGTGAGTTGATAACATGGAGATTTGTTCCCAGCGTCTCCTTCTCACAAAGAGCTGATGTGAGAATAGAGGATATTAAATCAAAATATTTGTCTAATAGCATTTTACATATTTATTTGAGCTTTTGCAAAAGCTGCTTGTGTTTGCACTTTAACCCCTGGGAGCTTCTTCTGTTAAATAAAACTAAAACATCTATATTTGAACAGACTTCTTATATTCTGCTCATTCTGTTCCCTGAATATCTCTGTGAGTTGATAACATGGAGATTTGTTCCCAGCGTCTCCTCACAAGGAGCTGATGTGAGATTACAGGATATTAAATCAAAATATTTGTCTAATAGCATTTTACATATTTATTTGAGTTTTTGCAAAAGCTGCTTGTGTGTTTGCACTTTAACCCCTGAGAGCTTCTTTTGTTAAATAAAACTAAAACATTTATATTTTTACATTACATTTAGCTGACGCTTTTGTCCAAAGAGACTTATATTTTTAGTACACTCAGCATTTATTAGGGGTTCAGTATCTTGCCAAGTACACTTCGGCATGCAGATGGGGAAGAGTGGGATTTAAACCGGCAACCTTCGTGTTGGAGAACCCCGCTCTACCACCTAGGCCACACCGCCCCAATATTTGAACAGACTTCTTATATTCTGCTCATTCTGTTCCCTGAAAATCTCTCTGAGTTGATAACATGGAGATTTGTTCCCAGCGTCTCCTTCTCACAAGGAGCTGACGTCCCGGTGTTAATGGCGTCCTGCTCTCTGGCTTCTTTACGAGCCGGGCGCCGGAGGAGGCCAGAGGAGAAAAGGCCGGCTCGCTATCGATGTGTCCGGGCGACTCGGCGACCGCACCGACTGCACATGTGGCTTTTCCCTTTCTCACCCCGTGACAGTTTAATTGTATTTTCGATATAAATTGATCAGAGGAGACGTTGGTTTCTGCCACATTGATTTTACCGGGAGAGGTTTTTTTTCCTCCTCCTCTTAATTTGAGCAGAGAGGCGGCAGTAAATTCTCTCCTTCGCCCGGCACGGTGGTCAACTGGGAGGGCCGGGGGTCACCGCAGCAGACGCCGGGGGTTCGATGCTCCGCGCCTGCCTTGTAATACAGAGCCGCGAGATCTCTCTGTTTCCATAGAAATGACAGTCGACTCCGCGTGTGTCACAGTGTCGATCTCACATCTCAGCCACCGACAGGAGAGGACTCAACAGTTATTAACTGAATTGTGTTGCCGGCAGAGATCGGGCCGCTTGATAGACAATCATAGAAAAGAACATTGCAGCTGTAACAGCAGGAGAAAGATCATAATTCTGAAGTGGATTGTTTTCAGCCAACTGAGTCTCTGCTGTTTGGAAGCGTGAACTGTAAAGTGGAACCGCAAGCAAATAAAATGCTGCTAGATATTCTCCTGGCTTGGTTAGGAAGGACACACACACACTAACATACACAGACACACACACACACAGGCACACAGACACACAGACACACACAGATACACACACACACACAGATACACACACACACACACACGTACACACTCACACACACACAGACACAGAGACACACACACTCACACACACACACAGACTAACACTAACAGGCTCAGACACACACAAACAGACACACACACACACACACACAGATACAGACACACACACAGACACACACAAGAACACACACACACAGACTAACACTAACACACTCACACACACAGACACACGCACACACACACACACTCACACACAAACACACACACACACACACACAAACTCACACACACACACACACAGACACACACAGATACACACACAAACACACACAAGCACACACACACAGACTAACACTAACACACTCACACACACAGACACACGCACACACACACACAAACACACACAAGCACACACACACAGACTAACACTAACACACTCACACACTCACACACACACACACACACACACACACACACACACACACACACACACACACACACACACACACACTCACAAACACACACAGACACACACACACACAGACACACACAGTCACACACACACACACACTCACACACAAACAGACAGACAACACAGACACACACACACACAGATACACACAAACACACACACACTCACACACACACAGACACTCACACAGACACTCACACAAACAGACACACACACACACACACAGTCATACACACACACACACTCACACACACACAAACAGACAGACAGACACACACACACACACACACACACACAGACACACACCAGTGGGTGAATGAAACAGCTCCAGATCCTAATCCGACGATGCTAGAATCTTGCTTCACACTCCAGCGTCTCCGTCAGACACGAGGAGGAGGAAATGAAAACAGTCATTTGTTTTAAGCAGCGTTCAAGCACGAGAACAAACGAGTGTTAAAGTTAAAGATGTTTAATCCACCGAGCTGCTGCTGCGTATCTGTGTGTGTGTGTGTGTGTGTGTGAGCCAAACCGAACCCTGACCCGGAGAGAACAGCATGAATTAGTAAAGCTCTCGAGCACCTGGGAGGAAAAGCTTCTGAATACGTGATGAGTGCTCCCTCGTGACCCGGCTGCAACGTAGAATACCCCCCCATCCCCCATCCCCCCCGCCGCAGTCTGTCCAGCGGCCGAGCCAAGAACGCTTGGCACGGCACAGCAACAACAACAACAACAACAACAACAACAACAGAATCAAACGGCTCGGTCCAGCTAACAAGGCGTCAATAGCAGAATTCAGAATCAGTCCTATAGCCGATGTTTTCCATCATCGGGGGGGAAAACATTAAACCGGCGTTCGGCTCATTTGGTGCTTGACATGTTTGCCCCCCCGACAGCGAACACGTGACCTCCTGCCCCCGCCCTTCACCTCCCCCGGCAGTTATTAGCATGTCCTTGGTTATTAAAGCTGACTGGACAAGCCTTTGATGAGTTCTCTGAGATAAATATGTTTAAGGGGGGAGGGGGTTGGGGGGGTTGGGGGGGATTTGGTGGTGGTGGAATTAAAATGTCAGAGCATGCTAAGCTGCTGCTCATGCAGAAAAGAAAAAAAAATGTAAAAGAGGAGATAGCGGAGAGAGGGAAGAGGAGGAGCAGCGTGGACCTGCGGGCTCTCGTGGTCGTCTGGCACGCCGGACACCTGCCGATCCATCGGGTTGGCCACGCCCTTCACAGACTCCACCCATCAGCAGTGAAAATCAGCGTCAGTTCACTGAAGATGATGTGAATCTGTGGATCAAATCTGTCAGAGTTTCTCTGCCAAAGCCCAGATTGGTCCGATTATTGATATGTGCACAAGTGTATCAGAAATGTTTGAGTGCTTTCTGCTCTGAACGTTGATTCTGTTAACGTCTCTGGCTCAAAGTGCTGGTTCCTGGTTTGTGTTTCTGCACCAAACCTCTCAGAGATCAGCCGTCAATCAACCAGAGCAGCCGGCACTCCTGTTTTTAAAATTCATTTTCCGTTGGACATGGTTATGTCGGCTCTTACTTCTATTTTTCCTCTGAATAAACAAGTTGAAACTCCGGCAAATTAAACAAATGTGGAAGCTTTCATGAAGTCACTGTTGTGCCGTAACAATTAGTAACAGAGAGCGGCAAAGTGGGAATTTATTAAAAGGCACATATTATGAAAATTCCACTTTTGTGCTTCTACACGTTAATTTGGGAATCTAGCATGTCTACCGTCCCAAAAACACTCAGAACAGGTCAATCTGAGGAGGGCTGTTTGAAATGATCCTGGTGGTATTTCGACCAAAATATGTTTCAGACATTTCATTAAGACCATTAAGATTAAGGAACCATATCAACTGTGGTCAAATGGGCATAATATGTCTCCTTTAAAACCAAAAATCACCACAAACAGCCGCTGTGAGGTTTCTGCAGGGATCCTCGTTCTGATCCTCCTCGTTCTCTTCTCCCTCCCTTCAGCTTCACTCGGACTCCGACCGGGGAGACGGCAGCGTGAGGTACGTCCTCAACGGGGACGGCGCCGGCTCGCTCTTCAGGATCGACGAGAAGTCCGGGGACATCCACGCCACCAAGCGGCTGGACCGGGAGGAGAAGGCCTACTACATCCTGCACGCCAAGGCCGTCAACCGCTTCACCAACGAGGCGCTGGAGGGCGAGAGCGAGTTCATCATCAAGATCCACGACATCAACGACAACGAGCCGCGCTTCACCAAGGACCCGTACCTGGCTCGGGTCCCGGAGATGTCCGACATCGGTGAGTTCCGAACACTCTCTGTATTTAACATTTTAAGTGTTTTGCCAAAACAAATAAGCTCAGAAAAACATAAAGATGAGATTTCTCTCTCCCGCTGCTGGAAATGAATGAATTAGAAATCTACATGATAAATAAAGAAACTAAATCCTTTTCAGTGAGTGAAACCATATTTCAAATCATCAAACAGACGACATTGGTGAGTTCCTCCCGTGCAACACTCTCTCTATTTTATATTTTATTGTTTTGTCAAAAAAAACAAGCTTGGAAAACATAGAGATGAGATTTCTCTGTCCCGCTGCTGGAAATGAATGAATACGAAATCTAGGAAAAGATTAACATGATAAATAAAGAAACCAAACCCTTTTCAGTGAGTGAAACCATATTTGAAATCATCAAACAGACAACATCGGTGAGTTCCTCCTGTACAACACTCTCTCTATTTTACAATTTATTGTTTTATCCAAAAATGAGCTCAGAAAACATAAATATGAGATTTCTCTCTCCTGCTCCTGGAGTTGAATTAACTAGGAATCTAGGAAAAGATTTACATGATAAATAAAGAAACTAAATCCTTTTTAGTGAGTTAAACCATATTTTAAATCATCGGTGAGTTCTTCCCGTGCAACACTCTCTCTATTTTATATTTTAGTGTTTTGTCCAAAAATGAGCTCAGCAAACATAAAGATGAGATTTCCGGCTCCCACTGCTGGAAAAGATTCAAATGATAAATAAAGAAACAAATAGTTTTTACAGCTGGAAAACTAAATCCTGTTCAGTGTGATAAACAATATTTCAAATCATCAAACAGACGATAATAACAATAAGTGAAGGTGTTTGCTCGCCAGGAGCTGGATTATCATGTTGATCCTTCACTCAGCTCGGAGATGTTAGTCGAACCAGATCAATGGAACTTTATTAATCATAATAACGACTCGACAGCGACGACCTCACTAATTAAAGCAGAGAGACGTTGTTTTTTTACGACCAGAGAACAAACAAGGAAGCGCGTCCCAGCACCGGCGCAGATAATCTCCTAAATACAGTATTGTGTCTTATTAAAAACGGTATTTTAATTTAATTACCAACGTCTGCGTCTCAGTCATCACAGCGAGTAACCGCCGGTTCTATTTCTGGGGCCGCCAGCTCCTCAGACAGCGGCGTTTTCATTTGTTCCCTCCGCTCGGCACCAAATTAAACTTTAATTCACCGTGCACTTTGCTCCGGCTGCCGGTCGGAAAGTACACGCACCGGCCTCATGAATATAGATAAACAATATAAAAAGCCTCCTGATCAATACTTGCATGAAAACATGGAGTGAACTCTGTGTTGTGCTGCTGCTCCGGGACTCGGGGGGACGTGAGGGTCCTGCAGCTCAGACATGTGACAGAGCTGTCACTCGGTTCAGCCCCCCCCCCCCCCCAGGAGAGAGGCCAGCACTTATCTAAGGGCAGCACGGGTGCCCATGGCAACCACCGAGGTGTGATGTCACCGCTTGGCAGAGCATGTGTTCACGAGTCACTGCGCGTGGAGACGCTGGAGAACGTGACACACACTTGCACTTTTATTGTGGCCATTATTAACTTCCTGCTGCTAACTCAATTAGCATAGGCTGTGATAATTGTCCATAGCTATGAAATAAGTCTTCATTGTATCTTTAATAAAATACTTGATTGAACCAAACCCTTGGGTCGGCTTCTCAGTCAGTGGGGGGGCGGCTGTGATGACGAGTTCTGTCCTTTGACAACTGAGTGATCCCAGTCGAGGTGATTTGCTCCACCTGCACCGGAGCCGCGGTGAGAAGTCCGACGTGGATCAGTGCAGTTCCTCTGAAAGCCACCGGGTCAGAAAAGCCTCTTTGAGTCTAATTCCCTCGTTAAAGGTTTTAGCGATCAGGGTTCGGTGAACTTCCTGCCGAGCTGTCACCGGCACCGAGTCAGAGTCAGGAACCATCTGAGGATCCTCGGCTTCCTTCAGCCTTCATCCTTCATCGATCTTTTTAAAAGTAGGAAGCTCACTCTCATCTCAGCTGACATCGAATCAAGAGAAGTTTCACGAGGTCGTTATCTCATTGTATTGCACACTTCTATATTTATACCACTTTGCCATTAAATATTTCTACTCAATTAATTCCCCCTCTGCATGTAATGAGGCAACACTTGGCCCCGCCAGGCGCCGGTGGGGAGGAAACACTCGGCTGAACCGCTTCCCTCTGTTCTGAGGAAACAGGGACGAGTTCGAAGCCTTTCTGGAAGAGGAAATGGATCCGAGGCGTTTCTCCTGGGATCAGATATCTGGCTTCTTACACAATCCAGAGATACGTGGACACACTAACAGGCTGTCGGGGGTTTGAGAAGAGATACAGAGATACACTTTAGTAAAATTAGGACTTATAGATTAGCCGCGTGAATCAATCAGTTGTAAGGGCGTGAGCAGCCGATCGGTCACATTCTGCGTGAACGTGATCAGAAGATGCATCAGTGTATTGAAGAGTTGATCTGAATCACCATTGTGAATCTTCCCCCCCCCCACAGGGACCTCGGTGATCCAGGTGACGGCCATCGACGCGGACGACGCCACCTACGGGAACAGCGCCCGGGTGGTGTACAGCATCCTGGAGGGGCAGCCCTACTTCTCCGTGGACCCGGAAACCGGTGAGTGACGAGTTGGAATCCACCCGGAGGTTCTCTACAACCCACTGGGACCAGAGGGAACTTTTAATAACACTTTATCAGCTGCTGGGAATAATAGAGACTTGACAACCCTAACACTGAATATGTCATATCCTGTCTTAAAGGTATATACACACCCTTTTACTCTAAAATCCTATTTTCTTAATTAAGTATTTGTGAAAGCAACTTGAGTCCAATGGTCTGAATCTGAAGGGCATATCAGGAGTGAGATTTCCAGACTAATGTTCAAAGGTCTTCCTGAGAAGCGAGACGAATCCGGA
Organism: Limanda limanda; assembly: GCF_963576545.1. Classification (NCBI taxonomy): domain Eukaryota; kingdom Metazoa; phylum Chordata; class Actinopteri; order Pleuronectiformes; family Pleuronectidae; genus Limanda; species Limanda limanda. The sequence continues at coordinate 3,980,958 of NC_083655.1, forward strand.
ACCCCAGTTTGAGGGCTGAGCGAATCGAAACAATTCATCAGGAAAAGAACTCAGGAATCTTTCCCTTTAATCCACTGGGACCAGAGGAAACTTTCATTTCTCAGCTACTGGGAATAATAGAGACATGACGTGAAAATCATTTGAAGACTGAAACCCTTAAACACTTAAACCCTAACACTGAATATGTCATATCCGGTCTTAAAGGTATATACACACCCTTCTACCCTAAAATACAATTTTCTTAATTAAATATTTGTGAAAGCAACTGAAAAGAAAAGTGACGAGTTGGAATCCACCCGGAGGTTCTCTCAACCCACTGGGACCAGTGGAACTTTTAATAACACTTTAATTTCTCAGCTACTGGGAATAATAGAGACTTGACAACCCTAACACTGAATATGTCATATCCTGTCTTAAAGGTATATACAAGTATATGTTGCAGTGGTCTTAAAGGTATATACACACATCCTTTTACCCTAAAAACCAATTTTCTTAATGAAATATTTGTGAAAGCAACTTGGGTCTGAATCTGAAGAGCAGATCAGGAGTGACATTTTTAAAAACACTTTCTCAGCTGCTGGGAATAGAAGAGACATGACGTGAAAAGCATTTTAAAGAATGAAACACTTAAACACTTGAACCCTAACACTGAATATGTCATATCCGGTCTTAAAGGTATATACACACCCTTTTACCCTAAATCCTAATTTTTTAATTAAGTATTTGTGAAAGCAACTCTGGTCTGAATCTGTGGAGCAGATCAGGAGAGAGATTTCCTGACCAATGTTCAAATCTACGCAGCCGCCTCCACTTCTCTAGGAGGTCTTCCTGAGAAATGTGACGAATCCAGAACCCAGTTACCGGGCTGAGCGAATCAAAACAAGTCATCAGGAAAATAACTCAGGAATCTTTCCCTTTAATCTTGGACCAGAGGAAACTTTAATTTCTCAGCTACTGGGAATAATAGAGACATGATATGAAAAGCATTTTGAGACTGAAACACTTAAACACTAACCCTAACACTGAATATGTCATATCTGGTCTTAAAGGTATATACACACCCTTCTACCCTAAAATCCTATTTTCTTATTGAAATACTTGTGTAATCCAGAACCCAGGTACTGGGCCGAGGAAATTAAAACAATTCAATCGGGAATAGAACTTTCCCTTTAAAGCGAATCCAGAAACAACATGTCGGCCTCCTCTCTGGGATTTGGAGTCGGAGAGAGAGAGAGAGAGAGAGAGCAGCAAATCGAAAAATCCCAACATGTAGCCGCGTGCTAGCTTTAATCATTAATGTGCGATTTGGAACGCGTCCCGCTCGTGTCTTTATTTTTTGCTTAAACAAAAGGGAAACGACGACAAAAAAAAAAAGAAAGAAGCCATTTGCAGATTAGCGGAGGGATTAACAGTAATATGGTTTATCCCACATGTGGAATGTAAGCTGACATCCCCCCCGAACACAGAGACATGCCTGGACCTCGCATTATAAGCAGGATTTGTTTCTGCTCTCCTCCTCTGTGTGCGTGTGTTGTCGTCATTAAGCAACGACAAAAGGTAGACAACACAACTCCTTCGCCTGCAGCCGCCGCTCTTCTCTCAGCGGCGCGTCGTGCAGGACGGAGGCGGGAAACAGGAAGTGGAAGAGGAAGAGGAAGAGGAAGAGGAAGAGGAAGAGGAAGTGACATTGTGCACACGCTTCACCGTAGTTTAATGTTGAAGGAAGAAAGGAAGGAGCCGGAGTGATGTGTCACGTCAGGCTCTTCCTCTTCCTCTTCCTCTTCCTCTTCCTCTTCCTCTTCCTCTTCCTCTTCCTCTTTCTCTTCCTCTTCCCCTTCCCCTTCCTCTTCCTCTTCCTCCTTCTTTGATTTCCACTGAATCATCTACTCAGACCGAAGGAGCTGAAGTTTGTCAAAGCAGTTTATTTAGGGTTGATTTTCTTTTTGCCTTCATCTTTATTCCCACACTTCATGTTGTCTGCGCCGCCTCCACCTGCTCGGCTCGGGCGGCGTGCGATGGCAGACAGGAAGTGAGACGCACCTTTTGGATCTGCTTGCCAATTACAGCTTCAGTCGCTCGCTGTCCCGACTCCAAACCGCTGATCTGACACTTGAAAGGCCGAAACATTAACAGACTCTTAATTCCAAAGAGAAGATAAATGATCCTGCGTTTTTGGAATTAAAGGAGCACTCTGTGGTTTTTTCCCATCTTTGATTCGGCTCATCGGTAAAATCCCGAGAGCACGATCCACCGCGACGTGCTCCTGCTCATACAGAGCGAGGGCGCCGACCTTTCGGTGATAAAATGTTCTCAGTGCTTTAATTACGTGGCCTGTAGATGCATTAATCAAAAAAATGAAATATCTTTAATTCAATACGGACGAAGCAGGCCGGGTTTCTTCTTTTCTCTCGGCCGAGTGCAGTGATTTGTCAGATACAGTCCACCTGGGCTAATTCTGGGGTTTGTACTGAAGGGATTTGATGAAGTTGTTCAGGTTTTATGTTCCCACACGTCTGAACAGCTGCAAAATGGCAGAAGGTGAAAGGTCACAAGGTCACAAGGTCACGAGCTCCTCTTGTGTTGAGCACTCGTCAGATATTTTCAGTTCTGGGAAGCAAAGAGAAAACGGTGAAATGACGATTAAACAGAAGAGACTGAAACGCTTAAATGATATATTATATATATATACTTTTCTCTCTGGATCTAAAGTTCAGCAGGATTTTAATATAATAGAATAAGATGTTATAATAAAAACTTTAACTCCAACAAGTTATCAAACTAAACAGAAACTCGCAGATGTTGCAAGTGGAGTCACGAGCTCCTCTTGTGTTGAGCACTCGTCAGATATTTTCAGTTCTGGGAAGTGAAGAGAAAATAAAAACGGTGAAATGAGGCGACGATTAAACAGAAGAGACTGAAACGCTTAAATGACGGATGAGACTTTTCTCTCTGGGTCTTCTGTTCGGCTCATTTTCACTTTTAATATAATAGAATAAGATGTTATAATAAAAACTTTAACTCCAACAAGTTATCAAACTAAACTGAAACTCGCAGATGTTGCAAGTGGAGTTAAATTGAAAGGTACCTGGAAATAAATCTACTTCAAATACATGAAGAAAAAAATAAACATCTCAAATCTACAGATATTAAATTGATTTTAATGGAGTAGGATGTTCTCTGTGTTAAATCTGTGTATTTCTGTTCAGGCCTGATCAGGACGGCTCTGCCCGACATGGACCGAGAAGTCAAGGAGAACTACCAGGTGGTGATCCAGGCCAAAGACATGGCCGGGCAGATGGGCGGGCTCTCAGGAACGACCACGGTCAGCATCACGCTGTCCGACGTGAACGACAACCCGCCGCGCTTCACCAAGAGTGAGTCCACACACACACACACACACACACACACACACACACACACACACACACACACACACACACAGTGACCCGAGCAGCCCCCATCTGGTGTCAGTTTCAAAACGAGTTAGGATTATTGCCGGGCGCTCCGGGTCCTGTGCCACCGCGGCCGGGCTCTTAAAGGGGAATAATTAAATATAGAGCCATATGACGGAGAGAGAGAGAGAGAGAGAGAGAGAGGGGGGGGGGAGAGAGAGAGAGAGGTCCCGCAAAGTGCATCAGATCATCCCTGTAATCCCTGTTAAATGGAGAGAGTACATTCACTGGGTTTTATCTCCTCTCCTCTTCCTCTCGCTTTGTCTCTCACTCGTTATTAAGTCTTTCTGCCGCTGCCTTTTACTCCTGAAACCAATGTTCTCAATTTACTGCTTCAAACCGTCCTGGGTTCCTCCTCCTGCCTTCTGTTACACTGAAGATACATCACTCCCTCACTCGCCCCCTTCACTCTCTCTCTTTCAGTCTCACACATTGTCTCCCTTTGTCTCTCACTCGCTCCCCCTCCTCCTCCTCCTCCTCCTCCTCTCCTCCTCCTCCTCCTACTCCTCTCCTCCTCCTCTCCTCCTCCTCCTCCTACTCTTCATCGCCTCCTCTCCTCCTCTCCTCCCCCCCACGTCTCCTCCTCTCCTCTCCTCTCCTCCACTCCTCCTCTCCTCCTCTGCCCACGCCTCCTCCTCTCCTCCTCCCTCCTCCTCCAACTCCTCTCCTCCTCTCCTCTCTTCTCCTCCTCCTCCTCCTCCTCCTCCTCCTCCTCCTCCTCCTCCTCCTCCTCCTCCTCCTCCTCCTCCTCCTCCTCCTCTCCTCTCCTATCCTCTCCTCCTCTCCTCCTCTCCCTCCTATCCTCTCTTCTCTTCTTCCTCCTCCTCCTCCTCCTCCTCCTCCTCCTCTCCTCTCCTCTCCTCTCCTCTCCTCTCCTCTCCTCTCCTCTCCTCTCCTCTCCTCTCCTCTCCTCTCCTCTCCTCTCCTTTCCTCCTCTCCCCCACGCCTCCTCTCTCCTCTTCTCCTCCTCTCCTCACTCCTCTCCTCCTCTCCTCCTCTCCCCCACGCCTCCTCTCTCCTCTTCTCCTCTCCTCCTCTCCTCCTCTCCTCCTCTCCTCCTCTCCTCCTCTCCTCCTCTCCTCCACGCCTCCTCCTCTCCTCCTCTCCTCCATTCCTCCTCTCCTCCTCTGCCCACGCCTCCTCCTCTCCTCCTCCCTCCTCCTCCTTCCTCCTCTGCTCCTCTCCCTCCTATCCTCTCCTCTCCTCCTCTCCTCCTCCTCCTCGCCTCCTCCTCTCCTCCCTCCTCTCCTCCTCCTCCTCCTCCTCCTCCTCCTCCTCCTCCTCCTCTTCTTCCTCACCTCCTCTCCTGCTTTTTGCCGACAGCAGCCGGATCAGATTGACAGATTACCGGTGTCGTTGTGTTACCCCCCCGCTAAGAGCTAACTGTATGGGGGGGGTGGACCACGGAACTCCCGCTGTCCTTCCGTTTATCACCCTCCTCCTCTTCCTCCTCCTCCTCCCATCAGTGTTTAGGTAGGTGGAAGAGGAAGAGGAGGAGGAGGAGGAGGGGTGCAGATTCTGTCATCTCAGCCAATGAATGAACAGCAAGAGGAGGGATGGAGAGAGAGAGAGAGAGATGGATACGAAGGGTATGAGGGGATGACAGGAGGGGAAGATAGAGGAAGAAAGACGAAGAGCGAAGCAGACGACAAAAAGACAGGGCCGTGATGAAGGGAGCAGGGGGTGGCGGGCGGGGGGGCGGGCGGGCGGACAAGGGGGAAGATTGAAAGAGGGAGAAAGAGAGAAAGAAATATTGTAATGGGAAACCCAGAGGAGGAAGAGTGTCAGGAAGCGATATGATTGTCGTCTGCAGGAGTGATGCCTCTTCTCCTCCTCCGATGCTAAACACCGGTTAGCCTAGGGAACCTTCTCGTGGTGCGTCACTTCCAGCGTGTGTGTGTCTGTGTGTGTCTGTGTGTGTGTGTGTGTGTGTGTGTGTGTGTGTGTGTGTGTGTGTCAGCGTCACGGCGACCTGCCGACTCAGGCGTTGCCAAAACACTGTCAGCATGTTTTATTAGTGTGTCGCTGCAGTTTGTCTCCGTGTGTGTCTGTGTGTGTGTCTGTGTGTGTGTCTGTGTGTGTGTGTGTGTGTGTTTGTGTGTGTCTGTGTGTGTGTACATCACATCACGCTCCTGGAGTCCAGATATTTATTTAAACACACGAGACGCGAGCGGCGGCCGCGGCGGCTGACAGGAAGTCATCAATCCACCCGCCTCCAACCAGGAAATCATCTCGCACAATAACAACAACGCAAAACAGGAGACGCAATTAATTCACGTTGAGCAAATTGGCCGAGGATTTATGTTCCGTCCCGAAACTCGGAGTCGATGCCGTGAAACTTATGCTCTATGTTATATTATATTTATGTTAAAAGGCCAAATGTGATGAAATATGAAACCGGCTCCGCCATCTTCTTCTTCTTCTTCTTCTCACACCTCAGCGCCGCTCTCTGATTGGTTCTGACTCACTCACGAGAGGCGCTCAGGAGTTTGACTCCTTTGTGAGTTTTGTGGATTAATCTCTGGGTCCAATTTAAGGTCGTTAAAGCTTCTTAATTAAGCTTTTAATTATGATAATTTGCACAAATTCAAAATAAAAGCATTGCTTGACCTTTTACAAAATGTCATCTTTGCAAAGAAACATTTTAAATGGAACTCAACAGAAAAACTAAGGAAGGGATCTTGGTCGTTTCTCTTCCTGCAGCTTGTCGCCCTCTTAACACTCTTAACACTCTCTCTCTCTCTCTCTCTCTCTCTCTCTCTCTCTCTCTCTCTCTCTCTCTCTCTCTCTCTCTCTCTCTCTCTCTCTCTCTCTCTCTCTCCTTGCAGCCGTGTACGAGTTCCGTGTGCCCGAGTCCCTCCCCCTTGGCGCCACGGTGGGACTGATCCGAGCCGTGGACGGAGACATCGGCGAGAACGCGGAGATGGACTACCGGGTCATCGGGGTCGACGGGTCCGGGACGTTCGACATCGCCACCAACAGGAGCACGCAGGACGGCATGATCGTGCTGAGGAAGGTCGGTCTGGGACCCTGTGGTGGGGGGGGGGGTGGCGTTGTTTTAAAAGTCGTACAAAGTGGAACTGCTTCATTTTGCTGTTATAGGTTATATGTTATATGTTATATGTTATAGGTTATATGTTATATGTTATTTGTTATATGTTATATGTTAGAGGTTAGAGGTTATATGTTATATGGTATGTTATTTATTAATTTTGTAAAGCCTGTCTACTAAGTAGATGTTGCCTGCCAGGTCATAAGGTCACAGGTCACACTTAATAGGTACTTACTTCACATAAATTCATATTATTTAATTAAATATTTCCCTCTCTTTCACCCTTTAAACTGCTGCTTCATTTTACTATGTTATATGTTATATGTTATATGGTATTTGTTATATGTTATATGTTATATGTTATATGTTATATGCGTAGATGCTGCCAGGTCACAAGAATGTCACTGCTCCGATGACGCTGATATTGGTGACAATAAACTTCGATTTGATTTATGAACTTTATTTCCCTTGAGCACGAGAAGCTGTGACCACCAACAACAGAACTTCACGTTCATGCACAGACTCGTATTTAAAGTTAAACTTCATGAAAATTTCAGGATTATGAATTTAAAGCCTCATAAAGCTTCATGTGCACAGTTTGCTGCAGCTCATAAAGTGTCGTGCACTTGCTTCCTTTCCTCGACTACTTTCCTCGACTCCTTTCCTCGGCCTTAGGACAGAAACGTATCGAGTGGTTGAATTGAAAGACTTCAGGAGATAAAAGCATGTACAGCAGTTTCTACATTTTATTATTTTCTGTACATTTCTATTTAATCAATAAGCTGCGTTTTCCTGCAGGTCTTTGTTTTAAAAGTCAAACTAAACGTTGATATGAACTTTAATTCCCTCGAGCACGAGAAGCTGCAGCCACCAACAACAGAAGTCACTTCCTGGAGACGTTCATGCACAGAGACGTATTTAAAGTTAAACTTAAATTTAAAGCATCATAAAGCTTCATGTGCTTCACTTTGCTGCAGCTCACAGAGTGTCGTGCACTTGCTTCCTTTCCTCGACTCCTTTCCTCGACTCCTTTCCTCGGCCTCACACCAAACCTGCTCTTTGTTTCAAACCAGGAAACATTTCTTTAAAACTGAATTCGATAAAGACACAAAAATCCCAGAACCGTTCTCTCTCCATCCGGGAGACGGACGTGAGTTATTAGATTTCATCTTCCACTTCCCTCACTTCCTCTACACGTGTAGTGAGTGAGATTCATTCTTCCTCTCAGCCGAGACCAAAGCAGCCGAGTATTGATGCTCCGTATGGATCGCGGCGTCGGGGGGGTCGGGGCGGGGGGGTGCTGCGGTGTGTTTCTGATGTATTCAACAGAACCCGGCAGCTGCCTCGTCAGGCGGCCTCCTCCCTGCAGCCGGCCATCGATCGCCTCCATCACGCCATCATTAAGTGGAAGATGACATAATTGCCTTTTGTGCGGCGGCGTGCGGCCGAGTGTGTGTGTGTTCGTGGGGGGGGGGGGGTGGGCCTGCCCTAAACCTGAACCTGCTAATTAAATGGGCTTGTGGAGTGGGAGTGCCTCCACCGCTCCCTTCAAAGCCACACGCCACCCCCCCCCACCACCCCCCGCCCGCCCGCCCGCCTTAACACAAAGCAGCAGAAATCACCGACTCACAATCTGTTATTATTCACGACTTCAGACGCAGGTTTGTTCCATCGTCAGCTTTCATGGCTCGTTCCCGGTGATCACGGCGCCGGCGTCCTTTCATATGTACAGTAGGCAGCCGGCGAGCGCCGCCCGCTCTGATCCAGCGGCGCCCACCCGCCACTGGGCGCCCAGTCGTTAAGATGCAACGATCGGCAATTATTTCCATCAATGGGGGGGGAGGAGGGAGGTAGGGGGGAGATACCTTCAGTGGCTTCGACTTCAGAACAAAGTTCAGAGAAGGAACATAAAAGATGTAACACACTGAGCAACGTGCAGAACAACAGGAAGGTCCGGACGCCGCGCACGCCGCTAATCAGCTGATCATCAGGTGCAGGTGCACGAGCAGGATTATACATCGTGATAAATATGATTCATTGTAAGCAAAGAAATGGGTGAAATGAAAAGTCCAGAATAAAGATAAAACATTAGGATCAGGAAGGAAACAGTTCCAGGAAGTGGAAACATCTCTCGTCATTTTACTTTACACTTTATCACAATCATCTCTTTTCTGTGAACAAAATTAAACCCGTAAAACCTTTAAAATAAACATTTTTTTATAGTTATAGTAATTAGCGATACACAGATATTGAAATTCTTCACCGATACCGATGTTTAAAACAAAAATCTAGCCGATAGCCGATATTTGTTTATTTTGTTGCTATTCATTCCCCCTTTTGTGCCAGGAAAATAATTTAATCATTATTTAAAAAGCACTATTTTTAATTATTTCAGCCCTTTATCACTCGCATCTTTTAATGAGCACAAATTCAATCAGATTTATGAAACAATCTTTAGTTGACAAATCGGTGTAAAACCTTAAAAATATAAATTTTTCGTAGTCGTAATCTTTATTTTCTCTCGTGAAGTTGAAACACAACAAAGTCCGACTCAGCATCTTTTTCTGAGACACAATCTGCTTCAATGATCTTGTTATTGTGACAAAAACAGAAAGGAGCAGACGTCAAACAGAAGAAACATCAAGAGACGACTTTGATTGATCGTTTCAAAGAATCAGAAAATCAATTAGTTGAAAAACACAAACATCAAATGCGTCTTTAAACTATCTGAATGTGTTTGAGTGTGTTGCTTCTTCTCATTTAGACGACGCTCTGGAAAAAGTTTGTCAGTTTAACGAACAGAATCAGAATCTGACCCGAAGTTAAACGCGGCCGGATGCTCTGAATGTAGATTAGTTTTCTGAGAATCCACGAGCTGAACCTGCTGCTGCATACAGATGAATGTTTAAAAGTAAATGTGAAAGGGACAAAAGCTTCGATTAAAGAGAAAAACACAAAACATCACCGGGAGATTTTCCTTTTTATAGCAAGAAAACAGAGAAACAGGTGAAGTCGAACGTCTTCCTGACTCGTTTCCTTTGCTTTGCAGCCGCTGGACTTTGAGAAGAAGCGTCAGTACAGCTTCCGCGTGCAGGTGGAGAACGTGCACATCAACCCGCGCTTCTTCTCCAACGGCCCCTTCAGGGACGAGGCCACCATCAAGATCCTGGTGGAGGACGTGGACGAGCCGCCGGTGTTCGAGCGGGCGAGCTACGTGATGGAGGCGAGAGAGGACGCCGCCCGGAACGCCATCATCGGCTCGGTCAGCGCGTCCGACCCCGACGACAAGAACAGTCTGGTCAGGTGAGTCCAACTTGAGGGTCATTTCAATTAACTTATATCATCAAATCAAACCAACTAAACAAAGTGGGAAGTGTAAGAAATACTCAAGTAAAGAAAAATAACAACAAATGGATTAATTAATAATTAACTTAAATGATATATCCAACCTTCAAACTAATGAAATGTCCTTCAGCTTGTGAAGAAAGAGAAAACCATGAATTACAAAAGCTAACTTCAGCATTCAACTTTTTAAAGTCACAAGAATTTCACTTTAATAATAAGAATAAGCTTTATTTGTACGGCACCTTTCAAACAGAAAATGCAGCTCAAAGTGCTTGACAGACAATATATAGATATAGATAAAATCTTGATAATAAAATAATTTGTAATGTAATTCATATAAAATAATTTCAAGACAAATGGTTCAGAAGTTTTATTGTGATTCAGCAAAAAGACAAACAACAACTTTACAAACTCGAGTCAGTAAAACAGAATTTGAAGAACAAAAATCACATTGAGACTTTTGATGCTTTGACCTTTAATTCAACTCCATTATAATAATTGTGTGATATCATAACACTAATGAAATGTTCTTCAGATTGTGAAGAAACAGAAAACCATGAATTACAAATTCTAACTTCATCATCCAGCCTTTTAAAGTCACATGAATTTAACTTTATTAATAAAAATAAACGTTATTTGTACGGCACCTTTCAAACAGGAAATGCAGCTCAAAGTACTTGACAGACAATATAGATATAAATCAAATCTTGATAATAAAATAGGTTGAAATGTAAATCATATAAAATAATATCAAGACAAGTGGTTCAGAAGTTTTATTGCGATTCTGCAAAAAGACAAACAACAACTTTACAAACTCGAGTCAGTGAAACATGTTGGATCAGACTTTTGTTGCTTTAACCCTTTAATTCGACTTCATTATAATAATTGTGTGATATCATAAAACTTATGAATTAAAGGTTCACTCTCTCCTGAGCTTTCAGTCACATTCAGTGAAGAATCCAGTGAGTGAAGCTTGAGTTTAAACTAAGTTTCATATCCTCTCTTCTCTGATGTTCTAAACCAAGGATCCATCACGTGGAGGTAAAGTGTGAACTGAGGCTCAAAGCTGCGAAGGAGAATCTTTGTCCTTCAGCACAAACACAAACAGACACGAGAACACAACCCGTCAATTAGACCCACAAAACGCTGCTTAGCACCGAAATGGGACGAAAAGTTCGGTCGCACAACTCGTCTCCTATTAAAGGGGAGTGATGGCTGCGCCTCCTTCTCTGAGACTTTCTCATTTTTACGACGCACTAAGGGAGTCGCCTCTCAAGGTTGAAGTTCCAGCACTTTACTGCAGGTGTCAAATATGATATCATTCTCTTTTATCGCCCATCATCAAGGAGGAAGCTGCCCGGTGGCGTTTAGAGGAGGAGGAGGAGGAGGAGGAGGAGGAGGAGGAGGAGGAGGAGGAGGAGGAGGAGGAGGAGGTGGAGGATGAGGAGGAGGAGGAGGAGGAGGAGGAAGAGGAGGAGGAGGAGGAGGAGGAGGAGGAGCCGGGAAACCTGAGGCCGCCTGGCATGGGGTGGTTGTCTGTATTAGCTGGCACGGCCACCGCACACGCTGACACGTGCACATTTAGGCCTCAGTGCACACACACACACACACACACACACACACACACACACACACACACACACACACACACACACACACACACACACACTTCCCCTTTTGGACGGACACTGTCGTCTTCTACGTCCTCAGACGAACTGAAGTCGGGTCAAACCTCAAATCGGTATCGTTCTGATATCAGACGGAGACACTTCCTGTTCGCCAGTTTGTCTTCAAAGTAAAAGCACAACATTCGTTTTCTCGCTGCAATCCTTCATATCAAGCTTTTATTTTGAAACATTGGTTGTTTAAGTGAAACAGTTTTAAAAGTAAGAGCGTTTAAAAAAGTTATTTAAAGTTATTTGTCCCAAATAGTTGTTTTCCTCTCAATTATCCGTTCACATGTTGTTCTCAGGTCACGAGTCGACCCCCCCCCCACTTCCTCCTTAAGGATTTTTTTTTTTATGAATCTTTTATTTGTCCTGTTTTTAAATGAAGCGTTTTAATGTTCTCGCTATTTTCACTCCTCACATTAAAAAACAAGAACTTTGAAAATAGACACCATCTCAGTTCACATGGAAATGAAACAGTTATAGACTGAACATTAATTTTAAACATCAACAACACACTCTGTCCATGTTTGTTAGTGACTGGAGGGTAAATAAATCTGAGTTATTATTATTAACCTTGGAAACAAGAGATTCAGTCATGGAAGCACATGACACAGAACCACATCATTCCAATCTTTTCATTATCTAAACTACAAACAAAGTCGACTCTGTTGATAAAAGCAAAGTGATAAATTCCTCATCTTCTACAGAAACTAAAATTTAAAGCTTTTGGCAGAAAGTTGGAGACACGAGTTCTCGTTAGGAAGATTCAGACCACGAGGTAGATAATCGTTTATTCTCTTATATTTATAGATCGACTTGAGGGAACTTCGATATGTCCTCAGAATATTTATCACGTGTCCAACCAGAAACCTTGTGACCTCCTCACTGGAGACAGAACCTTCTCCTCACTGTGGCCGGTCCTGCTGCTCAGAGGACGGAGGAGACATGTCCCGACCCGGCTGTCCTCTCGTCCTCTCGTCCTCTCGTCCTCGGCGTCCCGGCAGCTTCCTGCTGAGAGCAGCACTTCGGACGCCCGGGCACCGAAGTGACGCGGCGCCGTTATCTCCACGTCATTAATCAGCGGAGGAGGATGGGGGGGGGGGGTTAGAGCCCAGCCGGCTGAATTATTGAGAATATTAGAAAAGCAATTAGCACGACGCAGCTTTAACAAGGTTAGAGTTACTGTCGGTGTGGAGGGAGGAGGGAGGAGGGAGGTGGAGGAGGTGGAGGAGGGTGTTTAGATAAAGACACTAAAATAGTTGATGCAGGAGAAGAAGAGGGGAGGAGGGAGGGAGGGAGGAGGAGGAGGAGGAGGAGGAGGAGGAGGAGGAGGAGGAGGAGGAGGAGGAGGAGGAGGAGGAGGAGCAGCGGTGCCTCCTCCCTCTCCCTCCCGGCCTCCTGACGCTGCTCCTCCATTAATCACACTGATGAATCCCACTCGTCTGGGAAGAGAGAAAACAACACGAGCTGTGTGTGTGTCTGTGTGAGTGTAGTTGTGTTAGAGGGTCAATTCACCAGTGACACACGTGTGTATTGTTTTACTAACATCTAGAATCAGGTCCTAATGATAGTTTAAGGATCATGTGACCAGATTTAATGTTTAGGATGAACATGACAGTTGTTTTCTCCGTCAAAGGTTTTGTTTTAGTTGATGTTTGTTTCTTGTGTTTGTCAGTTTTCAGGATTACGTAAAAAAAACACTCGACAGTTTATTACAAACTCGTTAAATTTCTGTGAATCAGACGATTGGATCCAGGAATTTGTTTTTGACTTATGTTTGAGATTTTGAAATTGTAGATTTCTCAGAGAATAGGTCTTCAAGATCTTCATGAAACCAGTCCGGCTTCTTTAAAGGGATTCTTACCTTTGTTGCATTTGAGAATTACAGCACATTCAAATCATCCCGCCTTCCTCCAAAGCCCCACCCCCTCGTTCCCATCCGCGGTGTTTTTTTGAAGAAACTTTATTTACAAGCAGACTTACATTACTGCCTCCGCGCACGCACGTGAGTTTTTGTTTACCAAAGCAATGGATTCGGTAAGTTATATACATTTACATTCACATGCCTTGATGACGCGGGCCCGAATGCGCCACAAGAAGCAGACGGAAAACCTGCATGTCCATGCAGCAAACAGACAGGTCTGTCGGCCAATAAGGTCCTTCGGTCCGAAGAATTTTATTGGTTGAAGTTTTCACTAAATATTATGAGAGTGAAATAATTGTTTGTTTTTACTCCTGGTGGGTCTGTCTTGCATTTTAGAGTGTCATTACCTTATTAATACCAATTTAACCTTATCCAAAAAAAGTGTAAAAATGCAACAAAGGTAAGAGTCCCTTTAAGAGACTAAAACCTCTGAGTGAGATCAGTTTGGTTTCAGATCCAAACTCTCCCTCCGCCTGGGACCACGTCTCACCTCCACCCGCACTCAGTTTCTCTCTCTCTCTCTCTCTGTTTCCTGCAGGTACTCCATCGACCGGCGCACCGACATGGACCGAGTGTTCAACGTTCACGCCGGCAACGGCTCGGTGTTCATCCTGCGGGAGCTGGACCGGGAGGAGGACGCCTGGCACAACATCTCCGTCATCGCCACCGAGTTCAGTGAGTTCCTCTCCGGCCGCTTCCTCCTCCAGACAAATTGGCTTTTTGGGGCTGATAGGATCTTAATGGTCGGACACGAAGAACCAGAACTAATCCAGTTCACCCACTTTTGACCGATGGCTGGAGTTTGCTCTCAGGAAGTGGGAGAAACCAGACAGTCTGTTTTTAGAAAAGCTTTATTGCATTCTGTCCTAAATCTTTAAAAGTGAATTGTTTGATACGGCAGCAAACTTCAGTTCTTCCTGTTAATTCATTAACTTTCTTATAATTTTGACTAATGTCACGTTTGTTCCTCTCAGTGAAACTCAAACCTTCAGAGACAAATGATTTTTTTAGTGTTTATGAAAACTGAAACGAAGCCAGAACACATTTTTATTTTGGAAAATGTGTTTTTAAAGTAAAACACAGATTTAGCCTGAAAAACCTTCAGAGGCTCGAGTCCCTAAAGACGAAATATTAAATGTAGCATCAATGGTTTCTGTTTTTATTCATGCTGCTGCAGTTGAATAATGTTTTTATTTATTTATTTGTCTTAATTAATCCCCAGAATGCAATTTTCTTAATCATTTACATGTGTCGGCTGAAGAAAAATTAATGTACATGCAACGATGACTTAAAAAATATCTTTTTTTATGAGTTATTTACTTCACACTTGTACTTTTTCATGTTAATTTGCTGTTTATAGTCAGTGTGACTCTCTCTCTCTCTCTTTGTTTCTCAGACAACCCGCGGCAGATCAGCCGAGTTCCCGTCTTCATCCGAGTCCTCGACGTCAACGACAACGCTCCGGTGTTCGCCACCAACTACGAGACGTTCGTGTGCGAGAACGCTAAAGCTAATCAGGTGAATTGAATAAACCTAGAAACCAAAAATATAAAAAATATGTTAAAATGCAGCTGAGATCTTCTCGGAGCATCTTTCACTTGTTGTATTTTCCCTGAAAGTCAAGTCAGTTTTTATTAAAACATCTCGGGGTCAATTCAGAGCTCGTCCGGATCAAACTTCATATCAGAATATGTACAGAGACCCGACATTTCCCCCGAGGAAAATCTGTCCTTTAATATGTAGAAAGGTTGAACAGAGCGCAGGTCAGGAAGGAGGGACGTCCGCCTCCAGAGAAGAAGAGGAGGAGGAGGAGAAGAAGAAGAAAGGGTTGAATAATGAAACCAATAATAAATATAACTGAGGGGGGAGGAAGCAGATCCACTGGACTCGTGAAAAGCTCTGTTTGATTCCAGGAAGTCCAGGTTTGTGTTTCCTCACCCGTCCACTTCCTGTTTCAGAGGATCCAGACGGTGAGCGCCACCGACCCGGACGAGCCCCTGGGAGGTCACCGCTTCTCCTTCAGTCTCGCCCAGGAGGCTGCTGGGAAGGCCAACTTCTCTGTGCGTGACAACAAAGGTAAGAAACGCTCCGCATGTCGTCAGGAGGTTTCAGAGTGTCACGGAGAGGAAAGTGTGTTTGAGACAAGAGAGAATTTACTTGCTGTATAATGTGACGATTCCAACATCCACAGATTTGCAATTTTATAAATTGGAAAAATCAACAAAAAATTATTTTTTCTCAACACATTAACTGTGATTATGCTCTTTTAATTGACTTTATCATGAAATGTATGTTCAGCAAAAAAAAAATAAAAAAAAATAAAAAAAGAGTCACCATTAGTCACCAGTGGACTCTACAGGTAGAACCCCCCCCCCTCTGGTCACCACCTATTCCAGCACTGTACGTGCCCAGAACTCTCTTACTGTATATATTGTTTTGTTTTATATTGTTGTTTAATGTCTGATTGTTATTTATGTTCAGTGCACCAACCACACCAAGGCAATTTCCTGTATGTGCAAATATACTTAGCAATTAAAATAATTCTGATTCTGCTGGAGGAGGAGTCAGGAGAGAATCAGTCAAATGTGAATCCAGGATCTTTGTGTGATTTTGTCGATGAAAGAAATCCGTCACATTTACAGAACCGACTTCTATGAGTGTGTGAAACCAGCTTTATTGGATTTAGGGCCTGTTGGTCCTCGTGGTCGTTTAGACTCCACCTTCTACTTCAGGTGATTTACTGCTGCTCACTAACAGGATATCCTGTCGTCCTCAGACAACACGGCGTGGATCCTCACGCGCAGGAACAGCTACAACAGCGTCCAGATGAGCATCTACCACGTGCCCGTGGTCATCTCCGACGGCGTGTTCCCGACGCAGAGCAGCACGGGCACGCTGACCATCCGCGTGTGCACGTGCGACCGCGAGGGGAACATGAAGCTGTGCAACGCCGAGGCGCTGACGGCGAGGGCGGGACTCAGCACCGGCGCCCTGGTGGCCATCCTGCTGTGTGTCATCATCCTGCTCAGTGAGTTAAACTTCCCAGCATGCACCTCAGCTTCAAGTCGGTGTTAAGGGGGCGGATCTTGTGTCCTGTGACGGTGACCACCATAGATATATATATATAAAGATGTCTTGTTCGACGGAGCCGGACGTCACCACATGGCGGCCATCTTGCTAGGGGGCAGCTCGCTCACCCATAACATTGTGTTGGTAAATAACCAGAACTTACTCAATTTTCAACCGATTTTGAAACGGTTTGGTTTATTATAAACGTCAGAGATGTAGTTATGACACTGCATCAATTATTACATTTTTTAGAAAATTACATAATTATGCAGTGTCACATCTACATCTCTGACGTTTATAACAAACCAAACCGTTTCACAATCGGTTGAAAATGCAACAACACAATGTTATGGGTGAGCGAGCAACCTCTGGCAAGATGGCCGCCTTGTGGTGACGTCCGACTCCGTTGGCCGAGACATCTAGTCTTTATATATATATCTATGGTGACCACGGCCGACATGATCTTTTAATCTGAGCAGAATCTCAGCTGCAGGAATCAAACTTTACTGTAAACACACGTCGTCCTTTAGGATGAAGGACAGTGATGATGACTCCATGTTTGATGTTAGTCTGGCTCAGCTGCCCCCCCCCCCCCCGAACCAGGGCTCTGACTGCACCACTGCACCTCCTCCTCCTCCTCCTTCTTCCTCCTCCTCCTCCTCCTCCTCCTCCTCCTCCTCCTCCTCCTCCTCCTCCTCCTTCCTCCTCCTCCTCCTCCACAGATCTACTCCCTCCTCCTCCTCCACAGATCTACTCCCTCCTCCCTCCTCCTCCTTCTTCCTCCTCCTCCTCCTCCTCCTCCTTCCTCCTCCTCCTCCTCCACAGATCTACTCCCTCCTCCCTCCTCCTCGTCCTCTATCCCTCCCTCCTCCTCCTCCTCCTTCCTCCTCCTCCTCCTCCTCCTCTATCCCTCCCTCCTCCTCCTCCACAGATCTACTCCCTCCTCCCTCCTCCTTCTCCTCCTTCTTCCTCCTCCTCCTCCTCCTCCTCCTTCTTCCTCCTCCTCCTCCTTCTCTTTCTTCCTCCTCCTCCCCCTCCCCAGATCTACCTCCCTCCTTCCTCCTCCTCCTCCTCCTCTATCCCTCCCTCCTCCTCCTCCACAGATCTACTCCCTTCTTCCTCCTCCTCCTTCTTCCTCCTTCTTCCTCCTCCTCCTCCTTCTCCTTCTCTTTCTTCCTCCTCCTCCCCCTCCCCAGATCTACCTCCCTCCTTCCTCCTCCTTCCTCCTCCTCCCCCTCCCCAGATCTACTTCCCTCCTTCCTCCTCCTCCTCCTCCTTCCTCCTCCTCCTCCTCCTCCTCCCCCTCCCCAGATCTACTTCCCTCCTTCCTCCTCCTCCTCCTCCTCCTTCTTCCTCCGCTTCTCTTTGTTCACGTGTGTCCTTGTGGTTTCGTCCCGGCAGTGATCGTGGTTCTGTTCGCCGCCCTGCGGAGACAGAGGAAGAAGGAGCCTCTGATCGTCTCCAAGGAGGACGTCCGGGACAACGTGGTCAGCTACAACGACGAGGGCGGCGGCGAGGAGGACACGCAGGCGTTCGACATCGGGACGCTGCGCAACCCGGAGGCCGTGGAGGACGCCAAGCAGCGGCGGGACATCGTCCCCGAGAGCTTCTACCCGCCGGTCCGACGCCCGGCGCCGCCCCCCCCGGCCCGGGACAACAACAACGGCGACGTGAGGGACTTCATCAACCAGCGTCTCCAGGACAACGACGGCGACCCGACGTCCCCCCCGTACGACTCGCTGGCCACGTACGCCTACGAGGGCACCGGCTCGGTGGCCGAGTCCCTCAGCTCGCTGGAGTCCGTGACCACCGAGGGCGAGCAGGACTACAACTACCTGAGCGAGTGGGGGCCGCGCTTCAAGAAGCTGGCGGACATGTACGGGGGGGGCGACGACAGCGACAGGGACTCCTAACGAGCGCCGGGAGCAACACACACGGTGGAAACTCTCCGGGTTCTGGTGCACGTGGCGAGACGGGCGGCGGCGGCGTTGGGGACGGACAAACGAACCCTGTCCGTCTGGAAGCTCCTCCCCCTCGGTGACCTCACGTAGGCTTTGTGTGTCCAGTCAGTGTTAGTTGCGTTCTTGCGATGGAAACAGTGAAGAGACTTTGTGTCGAGACTTTTTTCTCTGTGTGTATATGGGGCGGGGGGGGGGGTGGGGGTGTGTACATGGGGCCCAAATATATCTATACCGACATTTCTTTTTGTTTTTGGGTTGGGGGGGTGGAGGGGGGGGGGTTTGTGTTTCCAAAGCTGCCTGTGACGGACTCGCTGAACGAGCAGTTTTGTGAAGCAACAGATTTTGCTTGTGTGTACTTTTCAGTGTTTCTGGGACCTGCTGCATATTGTGAGTTTCTCTCTTCGCTTGTGTGTACTCGCGGTCACATGATGACGATTCGCTGTACAGTCGTTTTCTATCGTCCACGTGACTCCGCCCCCTCCGCCTCCCGCCTTTCAGCGTGGCCCCGCCCACTTCTCCACTTCTCCACAGCGGCGCTCTGAGCCACGAGAGCCGATGACAGTTTAGGGTTTGTACAGGAGAGGAGAAGTCGGGGGTGCACTGCTGTCGACAAGTGGCGGCTGAAAAGGATTCTGGGAATTTTTGGTTTTTCATTTTTACGATATCTGCTTCTCCATCTGAGATTCCAAATCCTCACGGAGCTGAATGTCTGTGTGAAGCCGACAGTGTTATTTTCAAAAATTTAAGAAATCACGAACATGTGCCAGACTCAGTTAAAGCAGCACTGTGTAAGTTTTACTGAGCCACAGCGCCCCCTGCAGCCACGTGTGGGGACTCACTCTGTCGGGAGTTGGCGTCCGAGCGATGACCCGACTGAACGATGGATATTATTACCCACAATCCCCGGCTTCCTGACCCAGAAGAGCTGCTGCTGTTTTATCAAATCCACCAAACTGTTCAGAATCCTTCATGTTTTAACAGTTTCCTGCTGAATATTGGAGATAAACTCTGGTTTTTAATAACTTCAGAGTGTTTTTAACTGATCTGGGTTCAGATTCACTCTTAAACTGGAGCTGGTTGTTGAAGCTGTGACTCTCAAGTCAGTTCTTCTCACAGGAGATGGAACCCACTCACACAACAAGACGCTGATGTTGTGTAGTGTTGCTTTAAAAGGAAAATACTGGTCTTGGTGAATTTCTCCCGCTCATCTCGAGGTTCGAGCTCGAAACCACGACATCAAATCAGATCAGGTGAAACGTCTCTTGGACGCTCTACATTAAAATGTAAACGGTTTTATTTAATTCCTTCAAGTGATTAAGAACAACGGAATTCAAGCATTTGAATCAATCAATGTACCCGAGCGAGAAAACTGTGTTATATGAATCAGAAAGTAAAATAAATTCCTCTAAATGAGCCACGACTTACAGCATTAAAACATAAACCAGGTGATGTTGAATGTATAAACGGTTTTATTTAATATCCTCAAATGATTAAGAACAACGGAGTTTGAGCATTTGAATCAAACTGTGTTGAAACCTGGTGTGCAAAGCATCAAACATCCATGATATGAATCAGGAAGTAAAATAAATTTATCTAAATGAGCCACGACTTACAGCATTAAAACATAAAACAGGTGATTTTGAATGTATAATAATGTAAAATAACAGGTCAGAGAGAGAAACGTGCCGAAAAGCAGAGAACACCAGTATTTTCCTTTTAAAGAATCCTCCTCTAAACCTTCCTGGTTAAAGGTCCTGAGTGTCGTGGTGGAGAGTTCAGTCTCCACTCAGCTGATTTCCTGTGGGACGACGAGCCTTCTCCATAAAGATGCTCATCAACGAGCCCCTGACCTTTGAGCCGCCGCCGCGTGGAATAAGTTCCCCGAACCCGGCGGGTTGGCGTCCTCGCCTCCGAGAGAGAAGGTCACAACATGATCACACGGCGCCGAGGAAACTCACAAACAAACACAACACGCCTTTAAACTGCGAATCAGGAGGAGAACAGTGAAAACGATGCGTCAGCGGTAATGTTCTCAAACGACTTGGGATCTCCGGGCGGTGAAACGGAGACGCCAGGAGGAAGTGGGCGGAGACAACGATATCAACGACAACAAAAAAAAGAGAAACTCGCCGAGCTACAGAACAAGCTGTGGCCTCACTTTAGCGAAAGGCCAACGTGTGAAGAGGCTGACATTTACCAGACGTTTGAAGCAGTAATAACAAAACACAAACGGCGTAATTGCCACAGAGCGACTTTCTCTCCGACGCCATCGCCAAACGCCGCCGCACGTTAAACAAACCAATTTACAACCCGATGGTTTGGAAAATCCGTTCTGCTCGGTTATTGTATACACATGTTTTTTTGGGTTGTTTTTGTTTATTAGCCTCTCAGACTGTGATAAGCATTTAACGGGTTTAAAAACCCTTCGCCGTGCTTCTCTTCTCCGCCTCAAAAGGAAATCACCACGACGGCGGCGCTCGCCAAACGCTTTCCATCCTCCAGCCGTCACTGTTCTCTCTCCTCACACGGGATGTCAGCACATCGGCGTTATGAAGGTGTTTTATTATCCAGGGTGTAATTCGCCTCCGAGCGTTGGCGCCGGGCTCGGCTACAGATAAAAGAAACGTGCACGTGGCGCCGCCGCCGCCGCACGCCACGCCGCCATGTTCCTGGGTTCCACTCGTGTTTTTCTCTTTCGACATCGAGGCGACTAGACGCCGCCGCCGATGTCCTCCGTACCGCGGGTACGATAGATCTGTGGTTGTTGATGTGTAGACGCGGTCGGCCACCGGGGGGCTCCACCGCCCCCCCCCCCCCCCGACCACGATATACTCTGTTGGTGACAATGTGATTGAGCAGTGGAGTTTTTGTCCGTGTAGAAACAGTCCGAGCGGTCGTGGTAGCTACGGGAACCATTCATCAATCTGCTTTGTAAACCGTGATATTTTGTACTGAATATTTATATGACACAATTAAATATCTTTAAAAATCAGCCTCTCTCTCTCGTTCTTCTTCGTGAATCTCTCTCTCTCTCTCGGGGACTTTACTTTGGGAAGATTGAACTTTTATCAGCAGGAAGTGACATCATCCGAAGCCTCACAGGTGTGTTTCTATTATCTCCCATAAATCCCAGAACAAAAGACTCCACACGACGTGTCAGAGAGTTATTAATACGCTGGCTGTTGTTAAATATCTGGATCCAGAGGCTAGCGAGCTGAGGAAATTGTTAATTAGACAATCTATAATTAAGATCTGCTCCGTCAGCCAATCGGATTCAGGGAAAGGTTTAAAAAAAAAAAAAAAAGGAAGAGAAATCCCATTTTGATTATGAGAGGATGATTGACAGATGTGAGACAGATGTGACACGCGAGTGATCGAGTGTAATTGACTCAACCTTCTTCTTCTTCCTGGATTAGACGAGAGAAGATTTCAATAACAAGACAGAGAATCAGATTTGAACTGAGTCTGGAACTTTATTTACAATATTATTACTTTGATATTTGTTTCACATTTCACTTTCCATTTAAAAACCATGTCCTCTTCCCGGGCTGTTCGATTTCTGGCACGTGTCAGTAACGGTTCGAGCTCCTGCTGCGAGTTTTTCTGGATCTGAAAGTTTCTCGTGAGCTTTTAAGTTTTTCGGCAACAAACACACGAAGGCCACGTCTGACAGTTACAGTGACAAACAGTATAAAACATGACAGCTGCTTTCGTCCTAAATCATTTCTCTTCTAACTCGATTCCACAGTGTCGAGGCCAAACTGAAGGAAAAACATTCGTGGCGTTTTGAGAATGCTGCACTTGAGTCGTGACATTCTTTAATTCAATAAACAGCACGATAATAAAGTCCTGATTGAGCAATAAAATAAAACCTTAAAATTACGATTTTTATTCTCATAAAACGACCACTTTATTCTCGAGTGGCCCTAATGCTGCATTATAAGTTTAACTTTGACCATAAAAGGAAAACAGAACAACATTCAAAATTTCTGACTGAAGTACGGTGAAAAAAAGAACCACTTCTTGAACTGGTAACACAAATAAATCAAGTTAACAAGTTACATTAACACAATTTATGCTTTTACTTTGAAGGGGGTTTTCTAAGGTGCTCCAACATTAAACCCGTGGCTCCTCCGCTTCGCCAGCTCGCTCCTGGACGGGCGCCACACGTGCCGACAGGGTTCTTGATTCTGGACGCAGGTACTGATGGCTCCCCCAACCCCCCCCCAAAGGAAAAGGTGCTGTCACTTCCTGCTCTCCTCCACCTCGTCGGTCTCCAGCTCCTGCCGCTCCCGTTCGCGTCTCATCTCCTTCAGCTCCTGCCTGTATTTCCGCTCGATGAAGCGCTTCTGATGAGCCATCTGTGGGAAGTTATCTGGTCGGGGGGGGAAGAAGAAGAGGAGGAGGCAGAGCGGGAAAACAGAGAGAAGTCGACCAAGGAGAACAGAGAGAGAGAGAGAGAGAGAGGGGACAAGGTCAGTTTCCAACCGGGTCAGGACGACAGTTTAGGTCTCAAATTGCTCCCGACTCTCGTTTTCATATCCAGTGTTTCTCGATGTCACTTTGGTCAAATGAGCAAAAAGGCTGCGAGTTGAATTGCTCCCATGCTGTGATTTCATTAATCACGATGGAGCAACGAGGAATGAGCCGGGCCTGGTTTGGTTTCAGCTCGACGGCTGTGAGATCTGATAACAGGAGAACGTTTCTAAATGAGTTCTCTAATAAGCTGGTGACAGCGGAGGAAAGGAAACAGCAGATCCAAGTTAACAGGAAGTGAGAGAATGAGACAGAACAACAGAAGAACTAGTTTTTCTACCGCAGCTGAAGAACAGAACAGACGATCTTTACAACCTGTTTAATTGTCTC
The DNA here is from genome assembly GCF_963576545.1 of Limanda limanda. Classification (NCBI taxonomy): domain Eukaryota; kingdom Metazoa; phylum Chordata; class Actinopteri; order Pleuronectiformes; family Pleuronectidae; genus Limanda; species Limanda limanda. The sequence goes on from NC_083655.1 coordinate 4,004,297, forward strand.
GTGTTAAAAAAACTCCAATAAACCTGCTGAATAACCGAGTCTCTTTTACAGCAGACAGATTCCACAGCTTGGCTCAGGAAACTGGGAGAAACACGAGCGTCCCATTGGCTGCATGAGCGGTTTGTTTCTGAATGGAAGTTTGAAAAGCTCCAGTTTGGCTTCTTCACTCGCTGCCGTCCTGGCTACTGAGACACAACAACGAGTTCTGGCAAATACGGAGGCAGCCTGAGAGGAAGTGGAAACCATAGGAACTGTATCGGAAAACAAAAAGTTAAGACGAAGGAGGAAAAACTTTAGAAGACGACTCGAAACTAGACAAGAAATCTGTCCTTCTGAAGCTGAGATGAGAAATGAAACCATATCATTTTAGACCAGATATGAAAACACAGGAACTTATGGTTTGTGCTTTTGGAGTACATCAATGGATAAATAAGATTCTCTGATGCTAATCGTTATTAGTGGTCACTGGAGGTACTGCAGGCGGAGTCAATTCAAAAACATTAAAGTGTCGAAAACTTTCATCTTCAACAATATGAATTTTTCAGATAATTTAAAACAGGTTTCAGGTTTGTGGAGATTAATCTGTAAATTATTATTTCAATTTATACAAAATCAAAAGATATCGAGCTCATAATCACAATCAACCTATCAGTTATTTTCCATCATCAATTTATTGTTAAAGTTGCTCTAATAATCATTTGTTCAGTAAAGTAAAGTGTAAACAAATTTAAAACTTGTCCATCAAAGGTTTTCTGTCCAAACATCTTTTTTGTTTCATCCAAATATTCCCAAACCACAAGACATGTATTTTAAATCATATTAAACAGAAAAAAAGATGAAAAGACATATTACCGAACTAGTTTTTTAGCATTTTTGGCACCAGAGCAACTCAGTGACAACAGCTGCTGATTATTTTTCTAACAGACTGATCTTTTCACTTCTGGTTAAAAAAACAAACCTGAAAGTTAAAATCACCGGGGAGCCCCGAGTCAGGAGAACACACTGTAATTTCCCTGATATTCATAGCTTTGGTAATTTTCCATTAAGTGTTTACGTGACCGGGTCCAGCCGCTGCACACTGCAATTTAAAACCGCACGCATGACGGCTGCCCAGTGGTTTGAGTCGACTCACCGAGACACAAATATGACTCTGCAGTTTTTCCGGTCACTGACCACGATCGTGAAATCTTTTGCTTTCAGCTCCTTGTGCAGCAGAAGTTCTAAAGTCAGCGCTCGGTGCAGAATCCTCCAGGATCTGAATAAATCAGTTATCCTCTGATAAAAGTTCACAGGTAAACACTTCGGAGGATTCACTATTATTGTGACTCTGCGCTTCAGCATGTTGAGTTTGAAATTAGAGGAGAACGATGACTTTCAGATTGATTTTGTCAGTGGACAGATTGTAGACTTTTTTATAAATATTCCGAATAATATTCCCTTAATATTTGATTGTAAATGTTTGCATAAACCACACAGACTTCTCCTAGCATGAACATCCCCACAACTACTGGGTTATAAATCAGGCCTCCCTCTCTTTGACTGCATCGTCCCAGCTGTGCACAAAGGTTGTTCAACTTCTCACTCTGCTGATCTTCGGCACTTTAACCTCACAACTCGTTTCATTCCAAATCAAATGTGCTGCAGTGCGGAGCTAACACAACAGTAAACAACAGAAGAAGAAGAAAAGGAAATCCCTGTCTAAATACTCAGGGCCTGCTGCTGTATCGTGGGCAGATACTGGATCTTATCCTCCGATAGATGGGAGAATTTAATTATTACTATTGTCCGGACACTGATAACGTGACGCCTGAGGTTTGAGGCGATTATTCAACTTCCTGCTGAAGATACTGGGTTTTCTGGAACCTGCTGCTGTCCCACGATCGGACAAACGCATTCTTTAAAACGTTTTTCTGCTTCTTGTAAATCAAGTCGACCGTATTTCTCAACTGATTGTCAGCAGGAATTGTTTGTGAATATCTAAAGGCTGCAAAGTGGTTTGTTTATCTGCGACCACCTCCTGTAATCAGAACTCAGAAATGAAACACAGGCAAAAAACTGTCAATTCACATGTGTGTTTGACTCGTGAAAAGAAGAAGAGAAGCTTTTTCTTCTTCTTGCGACGCAATAATTCGTCATTATGTCAACTGAGAGGAAAAAGTGCAAGATTACAGCAATATCCTATTAAAAAAGGAGACGGATCAAATGGTTTAAAAAAAAGAAAAATCCTTTAGAGGGAAATTTAAGACTCACACACACACACAAGTATGGACACACAGAGAAAAACACAATCAATTTCAATATGCTTTCAGTGAGTAAGCAACACTCGGTGAGCCTCGGAGAGAAAACTACATATTGCAGTTAAAATATGGAAATCACCGGCATTTTTTCCCTGGGAGATGACTTGAGAATAACCCACTCAAGAGGAAGGAGAAAAAAAACAACCTTGGGCCATTTACATTGTTTAGCATGAGGCACAAAAGCAGGCGTCAGAGAACGAGGTTGGTAAAGAACACACAAGGCTTCTCGTGTCAGTCGGAGAAGATCGCACTCTGAATGCCGATCTTTCTCGGAGGCGTTAGTGCTCTTCGCTCGACTCTGGTCTTCTATCGTCAGAGCAGACGTTTCTCTCGAGGACGGACGGACATTCGCAGGTTTGGCTTTGGGTCGTTGAGGGGAAGACGCACGAGAACATGCACGTTACCTCACTTAGGCATTCACCACTCAGCCCAAACTCAGTCTGTGAGACGACTAGGGGTGTCACGATACCAAAAATTCAGTAGTCGGTGGCATTACCAGTAAAATAAAACGATTCTCGATGCCAATTTCAAATCCACGGTAAAAAAAAAAAAGGACTTTCTAAGATTCCAAAAGTGCATTCTTTGGATGTTGTTAATGTCATATACGGTAGTTTAATGTGCTTGCGCATATACTGTGGGTTATACGGTAGTTGCTGACGCATTTGAGTGACGTAGGTGAGTGACGCATTGTTGTGAGACACGTTATGCATTGAAGCTAGCTTAGCATTGATTTACAGTTAATATGAATCAGAACTCACCCTGAATTCTTTAATCAAATCCGGATGATGGTCTTTCAGGTGCTTTGCTAAATTGGAAGTATTACCTCCATTGGTCTGAAGACCACGGTAGCATCGTTAGCATAATGGCTTCTGCGGATTAATGATAACGCCCGAGTCATCTGCTTCAAACGCAAAGTACTTCCATACACGTTTTGTTATCTTAGTATCGAAAGGTATCGTAAGTATCGGTTCTCGTGACATCCCTCGAGACGACTCCACCACAGAGCGTCTGAGTCTATCAACCACATCAGTCAACAAGCCGGTAGTGCGCCTGTATCGCGGTGCTGATGAAGGGATTCCTCCCCCCCCCCCCAGTGCCAAAGGGCAAACAGAAGCCTCACGCCTGTGAATAGAGATCCTGCGTACTGTACTTTACTCTGCCTCCATCCATCCACTGCTTTTATCCTGAGATTAAGGGGTTTAGAGGAAGCGGAGGAAGGAATGCAGCTTCCCTTCCAGCTACTGGCTCCTGCTCTTATTCAACAGATATTTCATTGTTTGAGAAACAAGCAGCTGCGAGGAAGCTGGAGAGGAAGGGGGAGAGGGAGCTGAGGCTCAGAGAGCGACTGCAGACTCTGAACAGAGAGCGTACTATCTGCGAGGATGAATGATAAATGGTTAAGCCGTTTCCATGTATATTTGATGTCGCCTCAGACCTGACGGCGCGTGGTGCTCGGAGCCCGAGGCCCGAGGAACTCTGCGGCGCCGCCTCCTTCCTCCCGTCGATCCTGTTCCTCTACCCGGCTTCTCTCAGCTCGATTTGTTTGCACTCATGTTTTCTCCCGGGCCGGGCCTTGGTTAACATTTAATTCTGCCTTGACAGATACAGGCAGGAGACTGTCAAAAAACCTGGGCCATCAAATAATGAAACGAGAATCAGCCGAGCCACCAGCGGACGGGCTAGCAGACAGCACACACCACACACCGGGCCCCGGCCTCTCTAACGAGCTCTGAGCTGTCTGACTGAACACGGCCATGTCTCTCACCCCCCCCCTGACACGGCTGCAGCCGCCGGTTCTGTCGGCCAGGAGAAGTTCTGTCCGGCTCAAAGTGCTTCTGATGCTCCAGGAGGCCTTAAATAAAACATGGAGACGAATCCTGAGGTGTTTCTGGATTTCAAGAGTAACACAACTTAGAGGCTGTCGTACAAGACGAGTGATGGAGTGAGGACCAGCAAGACAATCGATGAGGAATCACATGACACCGGGGCTAATGTCCTTGATTAGTCTGTGAATAACTGAACCGAGTTCCTTGACAATCACAGGAGAGACAAAGCAGCGCCGCCCGGAGTCTCGCTAAATAAGCGTCCGGTCGGGAGACTCGTACTTCAAAGACGCGTTTGAACCCCGGTCCTCTGACCTTCGCTTATTTATCTCCAACGAGACGATGTTGCAACAGCGAGGAACTGAATTTCAAATCTTCTGTTGAGACGTCCCGCGCAGAAATCCTTAATCCAGACTTGACAAAGCGAATTCTGAAAATGTCTGCGCTTCATTCAGAACGTGACCTCTGAATAATGAGTGAGGATGTTGGATGGAGGACGAGATCGGATCAAGAATTAAAATGGTCGTGATTTTTCAGCCACATTAAGGCAACAACACATGAATTTGAAGTAATGATTAGTCTTTGTTGATAAAGGTTATTTACTGATTAGATTTATGCTGCTGTAGATAATTGACGGAGGAAGAGATCGGATCGACCGCCATCAAGAATGTAAATGGTCGGGTTCTTTCAGGAACATTAAGGCAACATCACATGAATTTGAAGTAAGGATTAGTCTTATTAATAACGGTTATTAACTGATGAGTCTCTGGGATCATTTATGCTGTTTTCATAACTGTCCAAAAATCTACGAGTGTCTTTTACGTTGTGAAGCAACACGTCAACTTGTCCTGAAGCTTCAGAAGACAGAAGGTTAAATCTGTTTCCTTATTTACCGTCGATCAACCTTGAGATAGTTCCTAGAAAATCAAGCCAAGGTTTGTAAATTGTTTTTGTGTAATCGCCCAAAACAAAATAAACTTCAACTTCCAATTAAAACAGGACACTGACACTTCCCCCCCCCTCCACCTCCACTAATAAACAACTTCTTTGATTTATCCGTTATCAAATTGTTGTCGATCATTTAATCAACATTTTGTCCTTATTCTATCGCAGCGTGTTTAAATCTCTTTTCCCACCGAGGCGCCCTTCTCTTGTGTTTTCAGCCAGTTAATTAATTTGATTAATATAACGGCCTCACCTCAGGAGCTCTGGAGCAAAGGGTGGAAATCAAGTGACAACACAAAGTCACACAAAGCCCTCCAACTGGAAGTGTTCTGCACCAAAGGGACGAAGACACAGGGAGATGATTTTAAATTAACTGACCTTTTGGAAAAGGAATTGCTAATCTAGTCACATGAAACCGCAATTTATGAGGGGGGGGGAAATGTTCATTTACTAGCAACGAGCATCTATCAATCATGGTGACAGAGGCGTACACCGGGGGAGAGGAAGTGGGAGGTGGAGGAGAGGGAGAGTGTGCACTGAACTACGCCCCCTGATAAGGAGCGAGCGAGGGAGGGAGGTGAGGGGGGGGAGGGGGCAGGAGGAGAAAGGAGATCAACAGTTTTAAATAGTAACAACCCCCCCCCCCAAACGCTAATGTTTCATAAAAAGTAAAAGCTGCACAAACAGAATCAATCACGAGCGGCTGGAGGCCTCATTTAGGAGCCAAATGGAATCAGAGGTTGACCTTTGACCCCTCGCAGCGCTCCACAGGTCTGTTCCAGCAAAGCCATTTGTGTTTCACTCGCACACTAATTAGATGAGGAATGAAAAAACCTTACATTTGATTAATGTGCTGGGCAGCAGAGTCGAGTTCAAACACAAACCTGGAACACGTGGCGCTCTCCAAACGCACGCCACGTGATGTGTGGTATTAATCGTCTATATACACATGCAGCGGGTTTAAGAGGCGGGAGGGAGATGATGGGAATGGAAACTGAGAGCTCTGTAATTGTATTTTTACTTGGCAGTGAATGCCGAGTAAATGCCGAAAAATCTCTATCTATTTTCCTTAAGTGGTGGTTGATGACAAGATGAAAAACAGCCGACACGGCACAAAGGGGACGCGTGGGCCGCTCTCCTTCACATCTGAAGAGCGAGAGAGAGAGAGGGTCTCCTGGTCGACAAAAAGGATCTCGAACACACAACGAGAACCTGAATTAACACAAACTTTGCACGGGCCCTCGACATAAACTTCCTCGGCTCCCTGGGGATCGATGGCCACACGTTGGAGGAGGCTTCGCTCGCCTCATCCTGGTTCTGACCGGTTCTGGATCGCTGGCTCGGCCTCGTGCCTGAGCTCTGGGCTCGCACTTCAAACAGACTAATGTCCTGTATGCCGCCGCCAGCCGCCTGGTCAGGCCACCGCTCGCCGCTCGCCGCCAGCCATCTTGCTTACTGTACAGCCAAGGCTAATATTCAACACTGAGGCAAAGAGTGTGAAGGGCTTAAAATGTGGAAGTGTGTGTGTGTGTGTGTTGGAGTGGAGGAGGTTGTGTTGCCAAACAACTCACATTTCTCGAGTGCATCCATCGCAGCTCCCATTTCCGCCTGTTGGATGCTAGATTAGAAATATTTTTAAAAGGAGAGAGAGAGAGAGAGAGAGAGATAAAAGGTGTTTAGCATATTCAAAAATGTCCCTTTCCTGAAATTCTGTCAAATAAAACCAGGCCTAATATTGAGCGGATTATCAAAAGTGCTTTTTATTTGTGCTGAACAATAAACAGGTAGCGCCGTGCACACACATTTCTAAAAGGTATAAGCCTATTGGTGCGGCTGCTGTGTGCCGGGCCACGGTCTACCCCCCCGACTCCCGGTCCCTGCGTATACATTCTGCGATCAGAGCCCCCCCACACCGGAGGTGGATGGGAGCTTAACTCATGTAAATATAAAAAACAGTAAGCTGTCAAAGATCCTATGGAAAGGGACAAAGTTATCGCTAGCTTAGAGCGAGAGAGGGAACGCTTTCAAGTAGGGGGGGGGGGTGCGGAGGGGATTTCCACATGTGGAGAGAGAGGGAGAGAGGGAGAGGGGGGGGGGGACATGTTTGATGGATTTACGTTTCCTCCCTCGAAGGCTCAGCTGCAGCTTTATCGTCAGATTCACTTTCTTCGCTCAACAAAAGCGAGAGTGTGTGTGTGTGTTTGTGTTTGTGAGCACAACCACAGGTTTAACACACACACATACACACAGACACACACACCTGTCCTGCGGTGAGCACACAATCCCAGGTAGACCCTAATGCACCCCCCAGATGCAGTGTCGCCTCTTCCTCTTCTGCACAAAGTGATGTTTCCATAACACAATTTACGTCAAATCGATAATGAATCGATTCATTTTCATTCTGCATAATGTTCTTCTTCTCCCGATAGAACAGATCCAACAGGAGCTTAATTGCTATAATAAACACCATCAATAAAGCGCAGCCATTATTCTCGAGCCCATTAGCGGTGCACTGAGAGGGGGGTTGGGGGTGCCTTGTCCTGTTGGCTCTTGTTATATTGCACTTGTCTTACTCACCTTGGGCCTTTGCCACAGCCGATTCGCTCTCCTTTGAAATACACGGCCACGGTGTAGGTGCGGGCGTGCGAGGGTCCGACCGTCTGCAGGGTCCTAAAGAGTTCAAAAACAACACAGAAACATGGCGTGAGACAGGGGGGGCGGAGCTAAGAAAGAGCTATAACACCCCAGAGGAAGAGACGCAAGGACACTCAGGGACATTGTTCTTCAGAGAAATAACATTAAAAAAAGAAAGGGAGGCGAAAAAAGAGGTTTTCAATCAGAACAAATATAATTCATCTCAAGCAGCAGGTTGAGGCGGGGGGGCGGGCGGGCGGGGGGGAATAGCGCTGCTTTGATTCACTGGTGTGCTTTCAGAGCGCACAAGGCAATCTGAGGGACACGCAGTATAAACAACTTTTTAAAGCCTCCCCTGCTCCACACACCCGTCAGAGACAAAGATCTGTGTGTGGTTTACAAAAAGAATAGAATAGAAATAGAAATAAAAGAACGACTCGTCTTTGAGGGACCCGCGAGCTTTTGGTGCGCTAGAAGGGTAAACACAGAAAAAATCTAAGAGAGGGACGATAGAGAGAATATGACTCGTTTAATTTATAGATGTGGTTGATTTAAAGAGATGTTTGGTGATGGGGGGTGGGGTGGGGGGGGTTAGATTCCTGCTGGGACGCACGTACAAGACAGATGACAAAACTTGGGAGATGTTTGAAAATGTTAACATTAGCATAAACATCTCAGACCCCAAAGCTGCGAGTCAGACTAAATTATTCACGGACAATTTACTTATTTCAGGAGCGCAGTCAATTTTTAATGCTCCGTGGTCACTTATGACACTTTATCAATAATTCATCTTTCTCATTCTCACTTACAAATGAAGTGGCACGTCGCATGTTCGGGAGCAAACAAGACTCCTGAGCGCCGCCGAGCTCTCGAGCCAAATCTCAACAGGGAGGACGTGTCACTTAGAATTATTGTGCTGCTACAATAACACAAAACCAGACAGGAGGAGCAGGAGAGAAATCTGAGGCTCTGGGGTTATGAAGTCGAACATCATGGGGACTTAAAAATGTACATTTGTTTTTTTTTCTTTAGTTTAAAATGTACATTTGTTTTTTTTTCTTTAGTTTTATTTAAAATTAATGTACATTTGCTTTTTTTCCTTTAGTTTTATTTAATTATTGACTTTTTTTTTTTCTTTAGTTTTATTTTACTTAAAAACGTACATTTTTTTTCTTTAGTTTAAAATGTACATTTGTTTTTTTTCTTTAGTTTTATTTAATTAATGTACATTTGTTTTTTTCCTTTAGTTTTATTTAATTAATGTACATTTGGTTTTTTTCTTTAGTTTTATTTAATTAATGTACATTTGTTTTTTTCTTTAGTTTTATTTTACTTAAAAATGTACATTTGTTTTTTTTTCTTTAGTTATATTTAATTATTGACTTTTTTTTTTCTTTAGTTTTATTAAATTAATGTACATTTGTTTTTTTCTTTAGTTTTATTTTACTTAAAAATGTACATTTGTTTTTTTTTCTTTAGTTATATTTAATTATTGACTTTTTTTTTTCTTTAGTTTTATTTTACTTAAAAACGTACTTTTTTTCTTTAGTTTAAAATGTACATTTGTTTTATTTCTTTAGTTTTATTTAGTTAATGTACATTTGTTTTTTTTTCCTTTAGTTTTATTTAATTAATGTACATTTGTTTTTTTTCTTTAGTTTTATTTAATTAATGTACATTTGGTTTTTTTCTTTAGTTTTATTTTACTTAAAAACGTACATTTGTTTTTTTTCTTTAGTTTTATTTACCCATAAAATATATTAAAAAACTCTCATAGTTTTAGTTTAATACAAAATAAGAACACATAATAAAAAGAACAGAAGGGAGTTGAGAAATTAAAAGAAAAAACACAGAATGCAAACAGTAAGTCTTCATCCTTTTCTGCCAAAGACATAAATAATAATGTTTTTTTTGCTTATCATACAACAATGATAAGCATAAGCATGCATTGAAGATGGAAGTGAGCGAGGCGTGTAGGGTCTGTCGGGGCGGAGCTACTGACTGACTCATTCTCTGCACAGTGTTACAGTGCGTACATGTGTCTGCTCCCTGGTGGATCCTATACACAGAGCATATGTACAGCAGAGGGATGGAGCTGGGGTGGAGGTGTGGATCTGTCATCAGGCAGCGAGTCCACCAGGGAACCTTTAGGGCATTAGCTCCTTTACCTCCCTCCTCTCTGCCCCGGTCATTTACTCTCTCTCTCTCTCTGTGTGACTCACACTCTTGTCTCACCCGGTGTTGTAAACAGATTCAGACGGACCCTTAAGACGGCCTGACGGACCCGACCCCAGCAGCTGCTGCAGGATTCTGGCTCATCGACCAGCCGGGGTCGGGTCGTCTCATGGGGAGATCGTTGAGAACTGGGAGTGGCTTCAAATTCATCTGTGGTTATAGCTGTGCAAGCGTTGGTGTATATTTTGATCCGAGAGCTCGGCTGGTTTCTCGTTCACGTCCTTGTGTGAAACAGAGTTTGAGGGAAGTGTTGATTGTCGTGTCAGATTTGTGCTGAGTCATAACTCTTCCTCTGTCAGGATGATGGACAAAATAATAAACAGAGGAGGGGAAGCTGACATTCAAATGAACACGTGGACGAGAGAGAGACGACTGATTAGATGTTCATTGTACATAAAGCTGTTCCTGCACGTGGAACCGACCCCCCCCACCGCCCTCTGCCCTTTCTTTTTGTGTCAGTGAAAATACTGTTTGTCAGTTTCCATGGTGACAAACGCAGCGCCGCGTGGCAGCTCTGAAAAGCATTCTGTCAAATAACACTTGCTCCTTGACCTTTTGTCAAATAGGTCTCTTTGGCCGAGTGTTTATTTATCACAACAACAGAGACCTTTACACAGCTATTCAGAATGTCCAGGGACCAATAACAGGGGATAAAAGTCCAGTAAATAATGTTTGTTCCATTTCATTTCTCTGAACGTGGACTGGAGCACGTGTTACAGTTAACTGAACCCATCGCCAACGTGGAGTTCTGGGTCAAATACAGACGACAGGGACAAAAATATAATAAAGAGTTATGGCTAAAATAGATCAGCTTATAAATGGAGGATAAACACTTAGTGAATTAATAAATGGGTCAAATGGCTGTGTGTAAATAGTGGAGTTTAATTTAAAATAGCTTAATGTGCTGGATGAATGAAAAGATTCTTCACAGATAAACCAAGTTGGGAACCACTGTAGAGCATCATTGTTTGGGAGGTATGTAAATTAATTTGTTTATTATGTGTTTGTGTATTTTGTATTTTTACCTTATTCTTGCATTGATGTGACAACGTGCCTGTTAGGTTTTTCATTTACCGGATTATCCAAAACTGTCATTTCTTTTTAATATCAATTTATGATATCCCAGTTGACATTAATACGAAAAACCCAATTTCCTTATGTTTTCTTTCTTAAAAAGGACCCGTCACTTTGCCACCTTTACTTTCAGATGTGGCACAGACATCTTTCCACTTCAATTTAGGGTTAGGGTTTATCATTTTTTATCAGTGTTTTTAACACTGGTGAAGTCCATGAAAAGATTCTTCACAGATAAACCAAGTTGGGAATCACTGTAGAGCATCATTGTTTGGGAGTTATGTAAATTAATAATCAGGCGTTTTGTATTTATACATTATTCTTGCATTGATGTGACAAAGTGCCTGTTAGGTATTAAATTTACCGGATTATTCAAAACTGTCATTTCCTTTTAACTTGACGAAAAACACAATTTCAATATGTTTTCTTTTTTAAAAAGGACTTTCAGATGTGGCACAGACATCTTTCCACCTCAATTTAGGGCAGAGAAAGATTCACTGCTGACAGATAACGTTTTGGGTTTTACTTCCACAGACGCTACACCCGAGTCGGCTCGGAGTGTTTTCCGGAGTCTTACTTGTACAGCGGGATATCGGGCTCCTTGCCCTCGGTTCTCAGGGTCAAGCAGCACTGCTGCAGCTGAGACTTCGGGTCATTCCAGTCCTGGTTCAGAATGAACTCCTGCAACACACACACACACACACACCGAGCACAGCACACACTTAATCACACACTCTGTTACTCGGACTTCATTCAAAGAATCGGAGACACCAGAAATAAATATAAAAACCAGAGTTTCTATGCAGTTAGAAACTCTCTCTCCCTCCGGTCGCTCAGGCTTTTATTTCATTCCTGCCCTGACCCTCTCCGCCCCTCCACTTCTTTTGCTCTCACTTATTTGCTCTCGCTCCGACTGGCTCTCCGTCTGTGTCTTCACGCTGAGTACAAATCACAGGCTACTTAAGACAAAAGCCAATCCCGGGCCAGGAATAAAGAGCGTCTGGGAGTCTCCCAGGTGTGCAGCCCTGATACATCTCTCTTATCCAGCAGGGACTTCTAAAAGCCCTTCCATTAACAGGGAAGCAGCCTTGTCATAAAGAGGCAGAGATTTGAATCCAGAACTGTCTGCTCCTATTAATTTTCTACAAAGAGTGCTCCTGCTTCTGTTGCTCGCGCTCTTCTACACTCCAGCTCTACCCCCTCCCCTCCCTCCACCCCTCTATCTCCTGCCTCCGTGCTTTACTTCCTCTTTTCTCCTTCCCACTTTTCCTCACTCTGGGGGGCATCTTCACTCCTTTTGCCTTAGGCGGAGAAATTTGGGTGTATTTTGAAAAGGAGCGCAGCATATAGCCCGGCGCTAGTACAAGCAATTTCGAGTGCATGGATGCATTGACACTCACACAAACCCTCTACATGCGTAATCACACAGTGCAGCGGGAGGGGGAAATGCGAACATAAGGAAAGGAGCGTTTATGTCCCTGGTTTTTTTCCTTCTCTATTTCCATCCAAATTGGATGAAGCAGCCCAGTGTGCAAACGCTGTGGTTTCCAGAAGGCTATGCAAGGAGACATGCTGGCTGTTTCACAACTTTTCTCTTGGAAGTGGAAATTAGGTGCTCTCTTGCAGCGACCATGACGCAAAGCTCAGCTCCTCTAGAGCCGGGGATTCTCCCTGGAGAGGAACACCAAGACAGCAATTAGCATGGCATATCAGACCACTGCAGCAGCTTCACAAGGAGAGGTCCACGCTATGAGGATACTCGTGTGTGTGTGTGTGTGTGTGGGCGAGAACACGTGCACTTGCCTGTTGTGGTATAAGAGTGTATGTAATAGTTTGTGTCTTTTTCCACAGCAGCGATTTTAATGGGAATACGCATTTAAGACCCTTCTCTTTAAACTTGAACGATTCGATGGCGCTCAAGAGTAAAAGACTCGTCCTTCCTCACTCCTCACATCTGGCCATGGAGTAAATCTATCCAGCTCCTGGAAGTGGACGCCATCAACAGCCCGAGCACTACTTGGATCAATGGAAAAACGCTGATGACTAACGTCAACAACCCGACACTGTTGTGATTCCCATTAAAGATGACTAAAATAGCTATTTGAGCCGTCAGTGTGAGAGGCGTTGGAGGGCCGAGCGCCACTTCAGGCCCTGAGTCGATGGTGGCGCCATTAGGCTCCGGCCATTAGCTCCCTCCTCATCCTCATCATCTCCCCGGCTCTTTCTCTCGGAGGCGTCCAGCTCAGCGGCTCATTGATCAGGAGCGAGTGGTGAATAGCTATCAATAGGGACTCACCTTCAGTCGGGGGAAAAAGCAGACATTCATGAAGGTGTGCACGAACTCCAGATCTTTGTCTATGTAGAGCGCGGCGATGAAAGCTGCAGAGAGAGAGAAAGAGAAAAGGAAGAAAGCGATAAAAAAAAATGGCTGAGGACGTGCGGCGTCTTTTTCTGCTCTGCTAAACATTTGCCTGCTTCCCTGCCGAAACAAATAAAACCCTAACCAAGACCAGAGGACAAACCCAAATGTGATGTTAATGTAACCAACAGGGAAAGGACGACTCTGTCCACGTCCGTCTGTTTCCATCAAACAGGAAATTGTAGCGGCACAGGGGCCACGCAGAGTTCACACAAACATCCAGCACAAGATGAAACTGCACGGGAAGCTGGATCCAGAGTAACTGGCGATCGGACTGAAGTGAAAAACAGATTGGAAACGTGAGCGGTAGGTGCTCGGTGTCATTTCCATCTCGTGGCTCTCCCTTTGTTTCCCTCCTCCATTAGCTGCCTGCTGCATTCACTCATCCTCGTGACTAAGACAGCGGGACGCCAGAGATGGATAATAGGTAATATCTCAGGACGCCAGCGAGGGCCGGCTGTAGCCGGGGGGGCACGGCTGCTCATATGCGGGAGCGCCGCACTCATTTCCAGCGCCGACCCTCGTCCCGTCCCCGTGTCGCCAACTCTGCTCCGGCCTGAACTCCGAGGGATAATTTGAAAGGCAAATGATATGAAGCTCTGTGTTGACCTTTAACCTCCAGTGTGTGTGTGTGTGTGTGTGTGTGAGAGAGAGATTCATGCATGACTCTGACTGCTGATGCAGACCTGAAACATATTAATGCTTTTCTCTGTCTCTCTCAGTATTTTCCCACTTTCTCTGTCAGTATGCACTATTCCTTTATATTACCATCTTTGTCACTGCTAGCGCCCCCTATAGGCCTAGTGTGGAAAAGTAATGAATCTCCTCTAATGCGTGACCTCCAATAAACCTTTAAATAAAGGTAATGTGCACTAAAGATAAACTACAAAGAAGAATTGTGTCTATACTTATATATTAAATTTATCTATTTCATTTTGGGGATTAGGAGACATTATATATTCAAAATGGAAAAATTGGAGTCGTCTTTAGTTTCTTTTAAAGCCGAACTAATCCTGGATTTTACTGAGACTAAGTTTTCATTGTGTAAAAGAGGTATAATATGCCTTTATGAAACCAGTTACTAATGGGAAATATATCACTCATTTGTGTCTGTCACTGTAACACATATGAGTAATGGACATGTGACCAGTTTATATACAGAGATCCACATTTAACAAGTGTAATATTAAATTGTCAGTGGTCACTCATCGTCAGAAATACTGTATATAATGGAAGAGTATTCTTTTAATGATGTCAAACATTTAAAATATTCCTCTTGCTGACTGATATGTCTGTAATATAGAAAATTAAACAAGACTTAATGTTTGAAAAGTAAGAGGCTGCTTCTCGTACTTCTTTTTCTAAATTGAAGTAAATATTTTTTATTTTCTTTTTCTGCCAGTTTCTGTCCACACTTATTCGCATCATGGTTTGGGGGGGGTTAGGGAAATGCAGATGATTGTTTCTTTACAAATATATTTCTTAATTTATTATTATTACGATAACTTATAATTTGAATAATTCATTATTTCAAGTTTAGAGAACTGAAAAATAAAAAAAAAACTATTTGAATATTTGGCTCTAATTTGACAGTACATTTCATAATTCATAAATGTGTTATTTTACCATTTTTTTCTTTTTCTTTTTATTCTCATGGCTATTGTGTGATCTTCACACTGCTTTTAACTGTTTCCTATTGTTTGCCTTCAAACATTTATTTTTTAACGTGCAACCCTGCAGCTGTGTTTTGAAAAGTGCTTCAAAAATATAATTCATTATTATTATCATTATAATTAAAAGCAGATTTCCTCTCCTGGATGAGGGGTTGTGGTTTTAAACTCTTTTTTACGGGTAAAGAATAAACACAGCAACCGTTTTACAAATCTGAGGAAGAACATTAAAACCAGTGCTATTGGTGAACATCATACTGGGATAATTATTGATATTGTCATCAGCTCCAACTGAACTTATTTTCAGTGTCTTATTCTGATCCAGAGAAGCAAGCAGGACACCACCAGTAGATTATTAGACGTGGAAACTGCAGCTGAGGGAATAAGAAGCAGAGAAGAAGCAGTTCCTGTGACTCTGAGCTCATAGGGATCATCATCCAGAGTCTTCAGCAGAGACGTGACAGTCTTTGACATTTAACACAAAGAGAGCAAAGAAATCGATGGTGGCACTTAATGTTGACTTTCATAAACTGCACATTCAGAGAGTGAGATATGAAACATGTGGAGGAGGGCTCTATACATGTCTATCAGGATCATTTCTCTCTTTCTTCTTTGCTTTATATTTCTGCAAACCAATCAAAAGAACGGTGCACGTACATTCCAACAGGTCAGCCAGCGTCTTGGTCCTCAGGGCCACGGGTCGCTTGGTCTTATCGTTGGTGATGGCGAAGTCCTGCATGCCCAGCTCCTCCGCCACTTTGGCCTGCGTGCGGTTGTTCACCAGCGAACTGCGGAGCAGCTGCGGAGCAAAGAGGACGCCAACACGTCAGAATCGAACTCAAGGTGCGAACACGGAGCCGCAGAGGCACTTCAAACAGATGTACGCGGAAAGACACACGGAAGTACACAAACACATCAAAATAAAGCCCCACGTGGAATAATTCATCAAAGACAGAATGGTAATGCAGAGTAAATGTTTCAGGGAGATTGCACGTTGCTCTGCTGAATATTGCATGGTGACTGGGGGCTGAGCGGATGACAACATGTTAGACTGGGCGAGGTACATTTACGTCTCTAAAAGGGAAAAACACAAACATGTTAAATATAGCTGTGAGATGAGTAAAGGAGCAAATGGAAGCAGGATGACTGACTGGCTGGCTCTGGCTTGCTGGGATGTGCCCTCCTTAACAGTACACACGCCATCGCAATCAGAGACACACAAGCACACACACACACACACACACTCTCACACTAGTTGAATGAGCACTTTTTCCCCGATTTGAAATCCATTTCAGATGTACCTCCATCTTGGCTCTTGGGCATTGGCAGCGCTGAAGCTTTCAGGCTCTCAGCGAACGCTTGATGGAAGCTTTTATACAACTAACATCAAGGCTTCCATCGAGGGGGAAAATCCAGGAATAAGCATCTGACTGCAGAGGTTCTTATTCAGTTTGAGACTCGCTCAATCCCTCCAGCCTTGAGTAGTCGCTCCTCTAAAGAGAAGTGCTGATGGTCGAATGAAAAGAGAGCGAGCTGTAACGCCGTTTGACGCCGTCAGAAAAATACGCTTACATGTTCACAGTGTGATCGTTTGCTTTGTACCTGTGTTAAAAGCCAAGCGCACACACACACACACACGTTCTTTTTCACACACTTGACAGCTCCAGCAAAAAAAAATCTGCCGACAAAGACGTGTTATTGAAAACCACTGAACAATCACGTCTCCTGACAATGCCCATCACAAGGAAGTACAGTAAACACACAGGCGCCGTGTGGGGTGAGGAGTTGTTTTGTGGAAACGAGCAAAAGGCTGCCACTTGGAGATTCAAAGATTGATGGGAGGAAGGATAAAAAAACAAAAAGCTTCCACACACACACACAATCCAGAAAGCTCTGCTGTAACTTCATGTCATGTAAACCTGTGTAAGAAGCAGTGAGCCGAGGAATCAGAGGAAACACAAAACGCACACGTGTGGATGTAAACTGTGCAGAAGTCCACGTATGTGGGAGGGAAAGAAGACAGTGAGAAGTCGGGTTGTAACCAAAATCTGAAATAGTTTCCTTCCTCTCTGAATACAAGCATCACCGCCGGAGCCTTGTTAACATTACATTTAACTCCGGAGGAAACGCGCAGCTAGCGAGCAGCTACGTCAAACTCCAGTAGACGCCACAACAAAATCCCTAAAGCTCAACAGGAAGTGTGGCTAAAAGATGATTGAAAACAATTTGAATTTGTATATTATATACAATATACAACATACAATATTCTAATTTGTCTGTTGTTATCCATAAAGTTTTTACTAGGGCTGGGCAAGTTAACTCGTTTTAATCGACTTAACTCAAGTGATGAGTTAACTCGATTGTTTATCCGCCAATTATTTTCTTTTTTCCTGTTCTGCAGCAGTCAGCAACAGACTTTCACAAAATAAAAGCCTGACTTTCACAATAAAACAATAAATAATCAAACCTGAGTTAATGCGAGATAAAATAATTAATCGAGTTAACTCATCACTTGAGTTAACTCGATTGAAACGAGTTAACTTGCCCAGCCCTAGTTTTTACCATTCACACATACAGTTAGACGTCATAGTTGGAGCTGCAGTTGTCGACAGAATGAATTTGATGGGAAGCGCTGATGTGGAGAAGGTTTTATTAATTATGTGATTTTGTTAGACACATTGTTTGCACTTATATAGATTTGCTTATATAGAACTTTTAAAATCTAATGTGTAAAATATTGACTTCCAATTTGCCAAAGCAATAACAAAAGCCAACTGGCGTCATTAGTTCTGGTAACGTTTAGGCACAAATATTGTTTTACAAGTATGGATCTTACCGTTAAATGTCCTTCGTGGTGATCGGGGAAGTGGATGAAGAGATATTCTGTGGCCACCAGCTGCATGATGGAGTCTCCCAGGAACTCCATCCTCTGGTTGTGACCCCTGGAGAAGATGGAGGGATGGATAAAGTTAAAAGAGGTAACAGGATGAGTAAGAAAAAACAGGTTACAGAAGGGGTGAAGTAGGAGGGCAAGGGGGGGGGGATGGGGTGGAAGCCAGCGGGTCATGAAAGGCGCCGCGGTCTCCTGACAAATCTACCGGGCTTTTAGTCTTTTGAGAGAAACAGTGGAGCCGGCTGATGTAGGTTTCATGGGCGGCCTCTGGGAAACGTGACAACTCGGAGGTCGCCTCACGTACCGCCCCCCCCTTCGGAAGAAAACATCGAGCTTTGATTGCAAATTCAAATATAAATGGGAGAAAAACACACTCTTTATAAAACCCTCCGGTGCACCTGCAGGAGTGGAGTCGAGCTCCTGAGCCCATGAGAAGCAGGAGGCGTGCACTCGGGTTTACAGAACAACTTTCAACCTTCTAACAATTCCTAGAAAAGCTAAAAGCAGAACTGTGATACTGAGCATCAGCTTCTGAAAGGCAGCGAGCGAACTGTGGCTCCACGCACAGAGCTAGACAGGGCAGCAGGAGCGGAGCGGGGGGTGGTGCGCTGCTGCTGCTGTAATGGTCATTAATTAAACAGAATTATAGATTAGCATTGCAGAAGGGGGCTGGTGCTGTGCCAGGCAGGCAGGAAGTGTGTGTGGGGGGGCGTGAGTAAGTGCCATACAAGCAGCGAGGTACAGACAGCAGCTGAGCACACGTCCATCTACAGAACCCGGCTCTTCACAGGGGGAGGAGAGTTTGAAGATGAGAGGGAGGAGGACGCACAGGCCGAAGACGAGAGGGGGAGGCCGACATCAAAGAGGGAGGGAGGTCAAAGGTTATCGTCCGATTGGCGGCGCCGCTACCTTTTTATGATCTGAGCCAAAGAGATTCGAGTTAGAGACTCAGTGAGAGAGAAGTTTGAGCGTCTTCACCGGGGCTGAGCCGTCAATTCATCACTCAAATCAATTTGTTGGAGAAAACAACTTAAAACTAATTAATCTTCTTCCCTTAAACCAAAATCATCACTTTTGAACGTGTACAAAAGCTTTTCACCGAAAAAACTAATCTCCAACTCAAGATATTGGTCAATAGCTATTCCCTTAAAAATGATTTTCTATTATTTAGTTTTTTAAATATCCACCAATTACAAACTCAATGAGACATTTTCAAATTTCATATTTTTCTAATGACCAACACTTTGGATTCCAAAGATTTTTTAATTTAATACAGAACATT
This sequence comes from Limanda limanda, assembly GCF_963576545.1. Lineage (NCBI taxonomy): Eukaryota > Metazoa > Chordata > Actinopteri > Pleuronectiformes > Pleuronectidae > Limanda > Limanda limanda. The sequence continues at coordinate 4,023,569 of NC_083655.1, forward strand.
TAAGAAAAACAGTTTTGCTGCGTAAATAACCAATTTTCAACACTTTTAATTCCTCTTCTGTAAATGGACAAATCAATTCAGCGACCGCAGGTGTTTGCAGGGACAGAGAATAAGTAGGAATTTAAAATAACTACTTTATGTTTCACGGCTGGGCTGAAAGACCCAGGATATGAGCTTCATTAGGAGGAAGGGAAGTCACACTCCTACATTAAAAATAATCACAGAGCTTCTTAATGGAAGGAATCTGCCACAACACATGAAGAGAGCTGAGGAAGAGGAAGAGGAGGCAAGAGCAGAGTGTCAGAGGAGAGAGGGAAGGAGGTTGGACGTCATCGGGTTTGCTGCGGATTTGATCAGAATCTTGCAGATACGCTGTAAAGGAGCCGGGGAAAAGTGGGTTTGCCAGGGAGCTCGTGCTGCGTAGAAACAGATTGAGAAGGTGTGGGGAGAGAGAGAGCTAATTTCACGTCCAATAGGAGGCAGAGCGAGAGATGGAACAGTCGAGTGACAGTGAGAGACGAAAGGAGAAAATGGAGGAGATAGACGGGGGGGAAGAGGAGAGATAGAGCGGGTCAAAGAGGAATGCGTTGCCGTGTGAAGCAGCACAAAGAGCCATCCCTGATTCACTTCAACAGCAGCCGCACAATGCTGCGGTAAGGTGGGGGGGGGAAATTGAAGTAAAGTGTGGAGCCGAGGTCTTTATTCTCCTTTGACTTTGATCTAAAATACCTTTAACAGCTTCTGTGAAGAGGCAGCGACGGGCCGCCCGCGCCCAAAGTGGGGAGCTCTCCATTCTGTGAGGCAATTTCTTCCCTCTCGCTTCTTAGGGAAATTATGTCCTTGTTTCAAATTGTGCGCCGCTTGTGCGAGGTTCAAAAGTGTAAACCGCAGCTACTTCGGACAGGAGTGTAACTGCGGAGGACAAGTGGAGCCGCGACTCTGGGATTTGGGTAATTTCAGGAGCAAAAAAATCCACCGCTAACGGATGTTCTGGGAATAAATTTCGCCAACGACAAAAGATCGATATGAATTCAAAAAAGGTGCTTTGGTTTAACGAAATCTCAGGGTCGCTTTTATAAAGAATGCACAAAACTGAAAATGAGTTTTTTCCTGCAAAAGGGAAAAATATTCTCTTGGATTTAAAAGTTTAAGTGCGAATGACATGAAATCTTTACAGACGCGATATTTAATCCACTGCCTGAAATCAGAAGTCAGACTCTTCTCTCAAAAGCAAATTGGTTGAGATATTTCCCCACAGTTACTCTGAATCACCAGATCGAGTACAGACCATAATGGAGAACGTCTTTTTCTACCTTTCTTCCACAAGTGGCCTGTTAGCTATTTTAAAATCTCTTCTTCTGCAGGAAACCACAACAAACTCTGAGCTGCAACACTAAAAGAAAATTGGAAAATTCCTATTTTCAAAAAATTACTTTAATGGGATGAAGGAGATAACAAAATACTGAAATAACTACAACGGCTGAAATTTATAACAATCATCATGATTCGACCCTATTATCCACATGAGATATGTTGCTTTGTGATTTTTGGAGAAAACCCACTTCCTCACTATTTTCTAGTTTTTCTACTTATATAAATGTAGTTTAATTATTTATTTTCTTATTTCCAGAAAGTACTTTAAATTTGAAGGAGTAAAATTAAGCTGTAGAGCTTTGGAAGCTTTTTAAACCTGCTTTTAAAAAAAATGAAATGTTGCTTTTTACGTATTTCCATTTTGTTGCCCCCTAAATCCAGCTAATAGAACGTAATTGCATGTATATTTTTCAAATGACCACTTTCAAAGCCGCATAACGAAACACACTTTGATTCCACAAACAACACTGAACACGAGGCGAAGTGGACACTTTTACACAAATGGTGAAATTCTTGCAACACCCGGCGTTTCCTCAGTGAGAGGAGCAGCAGCAGCAGCAGCAGCAGCAGCAGCAGCAGCAGCAGCCCGGCGCCTGGGGGCCACAGCTCTATGTTCGTGCTGTCAGGAGGAGGAGGAGGCCTACGTTCTCCACCTCTCGCAGGGTCAACTCCCGTCCTTGCTTCTCGTGCCGTCCTCCTCTCGGTCACTTTGTCCTCTACTCCAGCACAAAGCGTCGTGGGGCTAAAGGTCAACCTGGTTCCCGTCTCCTCATTTGCTGCCCGCCTTATTGTCTGACCTTGCTTTGCGTCATCTCACCTCGTTCTTCTCTCCGTCACGACAGAGCGACCTACTTTTATTCCACCTTTGGTCCTCGCGGGCAACCGTTGCCAAGCTCCATCTTCAAGTCAGTCGGCTCTATTTAGGTCAACCTGCCTTTGGCCACTAAGGAGCTAATGAACATCAATTACCCTGTGAAATGTGAAAATGATCTTTGTTTTTGCTTCAGGGAAATTAACAACAAAATGTGGATATATAAAAAACCGAGTAGGTTAAACTTACAAAAAGATCGAAGTGAATCTATTGGCGCGTGTTAGAAAAATATCACTTCCATCAACCTTGAGAAGAAACACCTCAAAGTGAAGCTCAGTGGCAGACGAACCTCTGGACCTCTTGTCGATTTCACTGACCATGAGTGAGGAGAGGTTTGACATTTAAGTGATGGATTAGAGCAAACACAGCACTGTACTCTATGTGTGTGTATGCGCAAGACACACACAAAACCACAGACACACACACACACACACACAAGGCAATGTCCTTGTGGCAAAACTAAGCAAGCAATTACGGACTGCAGGCTGCCAATAGGATATCAGAGGTGCGCTGCCAAGACTAATTTGCTTCAGCTGTCAAACTCACTATTGTGTTGTGTTGTTAAAGCTCAGAAGTGAGTTAAGCTTCCACTGCAGATAATCCTCTCATCCTGAGAATCAGAAACACCTCAAATTGGAGTGAACAGTCTCATTAGTGAAAACATGTTCATATGAAAACAGCCGTCTCTTTTTAAAACTTCCCATCGTCGCTCTGTGATCAATTCTATGTCGTCTTTGCAGAAGTTTTGCAACTTTTAAAGCCCATCGAACAAATGTCAGAGCAGGAACATTTCCAGCGTCGGTGCTAAATCACCACGGCAACACTGTGACATGCTGCAGGGAACAGAGCAACAGAACTAAATCAAACTCTCCCCCAGCAGAATGTAGTGGGGCAGTTTATGTACACAGCAAAGTGTGTTCCTACATTCAGGGGCTGCATCCTTCAAAGGACTCGGTGTGCGGAGCTGAATTCGACTGCTGGTATACGGAGGATTTTCCTCTTAACGTCACCAGCTTGTCCTGCTTGTGCTGTTGCATCAGCAGCTACTTTGATCGGTTGTACTTATGCAGCTCAAGCACCTGCACAGCTCGCCGATGAGCCTCGGCGCCGGCGTGCAGTGACTCGTCGGGCACATGTGAAGAGCCGGGAGAATCGGACGGCGTAGTTGCTCTGCCGTGACGCAAGAATTACATCGTGGAATATATACAGTACACTAGCACTCGAAGCTGCCCTGAGCACAGACACCAAAGCATCTCAGAAGCAGGCGTGTGGAAATATGGAAAAGTAACAACTGCATTATTCTTCAACGGATCTGCGTGTCCAGCGGTTAGCGTTCCACCCGAGGGAGGCAGCGGAGGAGGAGCCACAGATGCACGTCTTATTAAATTAGGATTAATGCAAAGTGAGGCGCTAAAAAACTAAACTAAAAACTAAAAACCTATGAAGAAAATAAAGCTGTAAAAATCTTAAACAAATCCTACTTTAATCCTAATAGTAATAGTTGGATTTTTGGAAAATAGTGACAGCGATCAGTCTTCCAATGCGTCCTCAGTGGGACACGGCTGGCGTCTACATTAAATCTGGACTAAACAAGTGAGAACCCTGGATGTCACAGGAAGGGCTGAAGCTCGACAATGAGAGAAAGAAAACTGTCAAATAAAAGATGCGGCTGCAATGAATGGAAAAAAAAAGAGAGAAAATATAAACATCCAGCCGTGGACAACCCAGTGAATCAAAACCCCATTTCCCATGGGGCAGTGGGGTTATGGCCTCACAGCTACAGACAGACTCCAGATACGGTGACTTCAGAATCCCCCGGGTCCTTCTCCCTGTCAGCTGTGAGGACCTCGGATTAAAAACATGGCAGCAGAAACAGTGAGAGAGTCCTCTTGTTCCCACCAAGGTAATTTAAACATGACATTGAAGACATGGCGCCTCATACAGGAAGTGCCTGTAAGAGGATGTGTAGGCTGCAGGGGGGTGAATGTGATGATGTGGGAGGAGGCGGCTGCAGAAACAACAATCTAAAATGCCTCATGATGAAAACTCCCGGCGTCTCAGATCACATTATTAACTATAATGCACCGTTTCCTTATCACCTCTTCAGGGAGCTGCGGACCACGTCTGGCTACTCCTGCAGCTTCCCCTGCAAATTACATCTGGCCGACCAGCGCCTCACTTTGCATTTTTATTGGCTGTAACTCTATTAGCAAGCAAGCAAACAAACAAACAGACAGCGACTGTACTTACAGGGTGAGGTGGTTGAAGCCCACGGTCCTCAGGGTGAACGCTCGGGCCAGCAGACGCACGTGCGTGAACAGAACTCCGATGGCGTCCTCGAAGCTGGTCAGCTTCTGGAGGACGGGAGACGTCTCGATGAGCTGCCTGTCCGTCTGAGGCTCCTGGACCTGGACAGAAAACAATGAAGACGTCAAACATCAGTGGGACCAGCTTCCATTAATCACCAGGGTAAGTGGGGAGGATGGGATTGTGCAATACGCTGGCGTCCATATCCTTTTGGCCACAGACTGTGATAAATGGGTCAAGATTTGAAACAGCTTCCCAGATGAGGACACTCGGAATCGATTAAAGTTTATAAAAGCATGAAGAGCATAAACAAGACGAATAAATAGTCTGATAATCTTTGCCTTGGTGATTTAAATGATGGAATTGATTTGTTTTTTTATGTAATTTGGCGTAAACATCTCATTTCTTTGTTTGATTTATTTATTCCTTTAGTCTTTGCATGTGTTACCCAATCTCTGCAGAACAGTAACAACCACTTCATGATCTGCACCAGACTCTTCAGATATATTCCTTAACTGAAACAGATCTCTACAGTATGTGTTGCTCGAGGGCCTGTTTCTCGAGTGTGTGTGTTTTCACTCCGCCTCAAAACAAACTCGGATGATCTGCAGCAGATGGAACATCTTCGTCATTAAGTTTTAAGTCGAGCAGCTCTCGTTTTCTTTCCCTCTCCCTGAATCTGGTGATTCAATCGGCCACTTAATATCTCTGGTGACTCCGTGGCGCCGCAGGTTTTCCCCGCGGCAGGCTGCCACATCTGAGACCCCGTGACTTTGATGAGTCTCTTAAAAGAATGGCTCTTTGAGTTGTGGAAACGGCTGCAGATTATGCTTTAAACATTAGCTGCAGGGCCTGGGTGAGTTCAGAGGTAGGCTGCTTCAGCTAGAACACGCTGCTCTTTTTAACTACAGTATTTGCTCATGCTTCTGCTCATTAGAAAGAGAAATTATATGCTGAGGAAATGTGGGCCTGAGTGTTTGTTGAATCAAGAGATATCCTTATGGGTGCATTAATTAGGCAGCGAGAAACATCTAATTGGTCTCAGCGTGGTGCAGCTTGACCAAGACATCTTCTCCAAGGAAAGAGGAAAAGAAACACAATTTCACGAGGACATTTAAAAGGCAGCACATTCAGGTGACCGAGCTTGATCCATTTAGCTGTACACTATAAAGTTTCCCACACACACACACAAGAATAAAGAAAAGTTTCTGTCAAGGCTCTGTGAGAAACGACGAGCACTTTCTTCATTTTTCCAGCGTCTTTGTTGTTCATTGAGAGATGACAAGTAAACAGCTTCCTCACAGTCCCCCATGTCAAGCCAGTAAGCAAAGCACAGAGATCTATTTTCAAACTCAGTGTTTTAATTGGAGTGCTGCCGGTAATGTCGTGGTTCCATCTTCCAGTGCGTCCAAAGAAAGATTCCCTTTCTCCCGTTTTCTCCTTCCGTTAATTAACGAAAGGCGTTTAAAATGTCATGCGTCAAAACTAACGACATCTGACGAGTTCAGTCCTCTCAGGCGCAAGGCTATCCGTCGGGGGGGGAATGGCCGGCAGCGAGGCTTCAAACGAAGTGAGGAGAGGGGAGGGAAAAAAAATATGAAAAAATCAACAGCGGTTATGAGAAATAAAAAAATAAAAAAAACACTTTTGAAATGGCTTCAAAGCCTCAGCTCCGTCTGGACAGAACGCAGAATCAGAGGCGGGGTCTTCTGAGGCCTGACGTCCGTGTAGCTGCCTGATAAACCAAAGGAGGAATTTTGAAATCCACACTCAACGTAAATGACGTTCTGATAAATTCTTGTGGAGAGCTGCGGGTGATGAGGCGCTGGTGCGAATCCAGAGAACACGAAAGACATGAAGACGTGCCTGTCGACCGCTAAGCGTACCACTGCTCTGTCGGTGCCACGGCTAATGTATGCGTGTATGCCAAAGATGGCTGCATGCATAATTACCCACGCCATGGCGAGCTGCCATTGCCATCCTCTCAAACCTCATTAAGGCAGCTCCTCTTTCACCTCTGATTTGTTGTCCTCATCTCGTCGAGCCGAGCGGGAGCGAACACCTTGTTACCTCGCAGCAACAGTTGTGGAAATCAGACTCTCGCCTGAAACTCGGAGGAGTGTTCATCAATTATGTAGCAAATAAATAAATAATAAATGAAAGATTGTGTGAATATGCTCATATCATCTCAAGGCAAAAGGTCAAGATGATATCAAGCTACTCAGAGGTTGGCACAATTTAACAGGCATTACCCCACAGGCGGAGGACCACCCGGAGGAAACCTCAGCCACGCGCTGCGAGTGGTAATGAGGCCGCCGCTCTGAAGTGGCTAATCACTACTCATGCAGCACGCCGTGGAGGTTTGCCGTCGCACCACAGAGCGGATGTAGGGTCGACCCCGGGGCAACCCCCTGACCACGGTGCCGGCCGCCTGAGCGTTCGCCGTCCGACTCGCCGAGAAAAACAGCCTGCAGGAAACACACGAGTTTATTCTGAGCAGCGACGAGCTGGATGAAAAACATCCAGATGCTCTGTTGATCTCCAGCGTTCGGGGATGACAAAATAAAGGCGTGAGGAGGCAAAGATGTGGAAAAAGCCAAATATATATATATACATAGAGATTTACCCAAGCAGAAGCACAATGTTTTTCTTTCATTGGGCCAGGCAGTGATATGCAAAAATACACATAGAGAAACGCAGCTACACACGCAGGAGAATTAACAGCCTAAAGACGAGTCTCTGCAAACACACAAAGAAACACTTTCTCCTCACACAAACATCAGAGAGGAGGAGGCCTGTCGGGCCCTGGAGGCCCCATGTGACTCGGGACTGTAATCCTGTTACGGCATCTTTGATCTCTTCTTCCAAATCCTAATTTCAAACAAACACTGTTGACATGTTCAATGTTTCTGGGCAGATCATGTAGAGCAAAGAACGGAGAGAACAGAGAGAGAGCAAGCCAGCGAAGAGAGGGCGAGTGCAGAACCATGATGTTGCAGAAGAAGAGGAAAAAAGAGCAACGGAGGAAGAGAGACGGAGGAAATGTAAAAGCGGATTAGGGACTCGCCGAAAATGGAGAGCAGCGAGACGGAGGAGCGGAACAATAGAGACTAGTGGAAGAGCCTTGTGACAGCTATAAAACCCTCAGTCAGCCTCAGGCAGAAGAACTAACAGCTTGCTCACCTCTGTTCGCAACACACACACACATTCACACACACATTCAAACACACACACACACACTCAAACACGCAAACATACGTTCAGGCTGGAACATCTTCAAAGATGGGCGAACAGAGATGTTCAAGATGTGTCTTGAGGGCGAGGTGAGTTTTGACGAAAAGGCGCCTCGCCAAAGTAAACATCAATAATAAAACATATCTCCACTGACCTGCAGGGGGTGTGGTGGGTAGTTGAGCCAGACCTCCCGTAGATCCTGTGAAGACAGAAGGTGGAAGAGAGAGAGAGAGAGAGATGAGGAGTCAGAGGGACGAGATTATAGCGTTTTCCAGAGTATTAAGATTGTCCATGTTGGTAAATATCATTCTATAAATCATTAACATGAAAGCAAATATGGTAATTAACTATATAAATGTTAATATAATGTGTAATATTGATAAGCAATAAAAAAAAAAATCCCATGTAATTTTGCATCACCAACAGTTAAACATAGTATTTCACAACAGAAGTATATTTCTAATGAGTAGAGACCATGATTGTATTTAAAGATGCAGGACAGCTCCCAAAAACCAAAATGTCTTGATCTTTATACAACTGATATATATGTATAGATGTGTAGGATAGAAGTCTGGGGAACGTGTTGTTTCTTCACTCAACCTGGTTAACCATAATTATCTGCATTCATGTCTTTTCTATTGGCTTTATTAGCGGCGGCAGAACAACATGTAAACACAACCTCAACGCATAATCACCTCCTGGTTGTGAATAATCAGGAAAACAGTTTCCCATCTAACTGAACACCCAGCAGATATGGATTAACGTCAGCGTTCATTCTGAGTCATGTTTTCTATGTTCAATATCGCAGCGTTCTGCTTTCTAACAAGTCCTCGAGGAAATATCTGGCTCCTTAGCAGTTAAATACTCCTCCAGCTTGTTGCTAACTTTGTCAGTCTGCAATTTGGAGCCGGGTTGGGAGTGAGTAGTGGATTTATCTGTGTTTTTTTTTTTTTTGCCACCTGCTGCTGCTGCTTAATGAAAGCAGCGAGAGTGAATCTCTCTGCCGTCGTCAGTCTGAAGCAATGAGCTGAAAGACACTAAAGCGCTTCACAGAGATGAGAAATGAGGAATCTGTGCATAATTCTGAGGAAGAAACTGTTACACAGTAATTGGCAATGTCAAAATATTGATCAGAGCAGCTTTACAACAGCTTTTTAAAACTCATACGATTCCAGTAACCATCAACTTTACTTACAAACACACCCGAAAGCAGATTGTCTAATTAGATTTCGTTGTATATTGGGAGAAAATACTCTGAATGTAGAACAGCGATGGTGATAAGTAAGAGCAGTGACTGATCAGGAAGCTCGAGTGGGTTTTCAAACAAAACCTATTTCCATCCGTCCACCAACGCAGCTCTGGACCTTCTGAACTAAAACGTGACCGGCAGAGACAGAGCTTCAGTTTCTCAACATTAAAAATCAATCTGACCCTCAACACTAAAGTTCTATTTCTTTTATCATGCGCTAGATAAAATAAGAGAAAAATAGCCTGTGATGATGGCTCTGTGTGTGGAGGGTGGGGGGGCACTCAGAGTGCTCTAAGGTGCCATCAGCAGCCCCAGTGGGAGGCAGCGGAGTAAGAGCAAATGAGTCAGCATCTCATTTTGGGACCCAGAGGTCTGTGTCTCGACCCCCCCGCTGGGGACTGGGGAGGTGGATTGGAGTTGAAGGTGTGTGTGTGGGGGGGGGAAACTGGCTGGGAGATGTGTGCTGTCTCTGGAGACACACATCGACAGTGTCGGAATCCTTCGGCCTCTTCCTGAACTGTGGAGAGAGAGATATGTGCAACCCTGCTCTGGAGTAACCCTACGAGACTGAAGGGTAGAATGACAAAGGGCTGTAAAGACAACACAACAGAAAGAGAGAGAGAGAGAGAGAGAGGGAAGAGCTTGCTCCCAAGTTGTTGCCAGGGACGACAACAATCAGAGCTAGTTTTGGTCCCGGTGTCTGTTAGTTGAGACGCAGCAGTGATAGAGACATAACAAGGGTTTCTGAAGTACACTATCACTCAAGTGTTTAAATGGTTCGAGGACTGTGCTGTGAGTTGTGTGTGTGTGTGGTCAACGGCATCAAATGGGCGCCTCAGCTTCACAACCCACCCGGCTGGCAACCCATTGCCTTGAGCAGCCGATGAAAAATTCATGAAAGTGGTCAATACGTTTGAGCGAATGCTTCCTTTTCGGTTTGCTTGTCTCTCGGCCTGGGACCGGAGTCGGAAAAAGCTCCAAGTTCATAGCAGGTATCAAGTCAACACACGGAGGCGGCTCGCCAACACACAACACATCTCCTCGGGCTGTCGAGGACGCCATCGCTTAGAGTAAAAGTCAATATCACTGACTAATGGATCACTTGCTATCGACAGGGATTTTTTGTTTCCAGCTGTACAAATTGCCATAAAACACGTGAAAGTGAAGCATCTAGAATATACGACGCACATCCAGGCACATCCGGAGAGCGACTAAGAAAGGAGAGGGAACAAGAAAACACACAACACAGACTAAAACAAAGAGAGAGGGGAGGTGAAGTACACACAACTTGCTGCGGCTTATGATTAAAATCCATCCACAGGGCGCACGTGATCCGCCCACATGCTGTATATAGAGCCGAACAGCTAATGTTTCAATTACAGCCATTCCAAAGACAAGGCAGACAATGATTAAGCCGGCATCGAGTGGGGATTTAAGAATAACAACAGATTTTTGTTCTCCCCACTCTCTCGCTCTCTCTCTCTCTCTCTCGCTCTCTCTCTCTCCCAGCACGAGGAAGGTATAATTACTGGGGGCACAAATCAACATGTGCAGCAGTTGAATCACAGCCGCTCTTGTGGTTACGGAACAGAAAGAATGTTTTTTTCTTTCAGCCGTGTTTATTCGAGTGTCAACAACCTACTCATAATAAGAGCTGGAATGAAAAAAGCGACTTGGTGAAACCACCTATATGATCTCCATTTAAAGGTGTCCTTCAAAATCAGAGCTGCTCGAGTCCCCACGGGAATCCACAACACAGGCTCAGTCTTGCACAAAACTCAGGGCTCACAAGTCATCCGTGAATAGCCAACACCTTTATTCCCTCTGCCCACACACACGCACTCTCCAGCCTCTCTCACCCCTGGGATTGTTGGCCGTCCATGATTGGGACATAATGGTGCTCTTCTCTGGTGCTCTCTCTCCTCTGACAAGGTCCAGTGCTCCCTGACAAATTGGTCTCTAGCTACCGGCTGCCAATCAATCCATCAAACCTAGTAGTGCAGCGGAGGAATCGATTAAGAGAAAGCGCTGCTGATCGATCCCAACATAAAAGCAGCTCTACCTCCGCGTCTATTGGGGAATGGTGAAGGTGATCTTCCAAATATGGGAAAACTAATGTGGACATTTTGGTGAGGTCCATCATGCGATTCATGGTGGAGGTAGAGAACCGTTTTCCCATCTTGTGTGTGTGGGCAGGAGTGCGTGTGAATGGAACAAATGGCTTGTGAATGTGCACATGCTCTCGATCTCCAGGCTATTACTAAACCAAGGCCAGAGCAGAGAGCGCTCTCATTCAAACATTGTAAATATTAGCCATAGCTGCCACAGGACAAAGTGCACATATTGCAAAGATCTCAACAGAGACATTGGGTCGCTGACGGGATGAAAGGTGGCAAAGTGCAGTCACGGTTCATGCAACAGAAAATAGAAACACTCCCTTATTATCAGAGCGATTATTGTCCAGTGGATGTTCTTTTATAAAGAATGCGTCACCTCACACAGGGGGAACAGGAGAGGTGGCCTTCACATGCAGGGAGAGATCGAAATATGCGGATGCAGGGCCACAGCTGTGGCCGCACCATGGATTATGATTGTGGATCGCGTGTCGGAGGTCGCAATGGTGGATCCAGTTCGGTGGATTCTGTATCGTGCCTGCTGATCGTCGTTGTAATGGAGGATCCTTTGTCGCGTTGGCATCGGATGATGAGGGACCACGACCGAGGCGGCAGCTGATAATGGATTCTAACTGGCGGCGGTGGACAATGACTGTGGACTATAGTGGATCCCATCCTGACGCTGGATCGTGGTCTTGCTGGCTGCTGGCCAGAGACTGTGATTGCAGCGGGACTGCCTGACACATAGTATTGAAAAATGTTTAGCCTCATGGATGCTGCTAAAATCCTGATGATGTTTTCTTACACCTGACATCTATTGCACTTCTGTCCGTCCTGAGAGAGGGATCCCTCACATGTGGCTCTCTCTGAGGTTTCTACATATTTTTACCTGTGAAAAGGGTTTTTAGTAGTTTTTCCTTACTCTTGTTGAGGGTTAAGGACAGAGGATGTCACACAATGTTAAAGCCCTATGAGACGAATTGTTATTTGTGAATGTGGGCTATACAAATAAAACTTGATTGATTGATTGATTGATATATGTATGATTTAGAGACAATTTCCCTGTTGGTTTGGAATTAAAACGTTTGAAAGGTTCTGTTGAGAGGCTGCGATGCCACACGGCCGACCAGCGCAGTGCCATGGTGACCCATCTCAGTTGTCAAGGCAACCTTTGTTAGATTTGGTGTTTGAGTGCGTACGCTTGTGAGGTGGTGTTAATAAAAGCCGGCAGATTAGCCCATGGGCGACTGGTGAGATCATCATTATCGTGATTGCTCCTCGTAAGAGTCTCTTCCCTCAGGACGTCGCCGCGGCATCAACATCTTTTTCCCGGCGATATTGAACTGCTGTTGAGTCCAGGTTGGGAGCAATTGAGCAGCTCGCCCTGAAGGAGACGCTTTCCTGCCTCTCTGCTGATGCTTTAATACCCTCCACAGTAATGTCATTAGCAAATTAGAATCTATCGCCTCCTCCGGGCGTCTGTGCTCGGCGATGGAGCTAGATTCCATCATCGGCAAGGGCTCTGTTGTTTTTGGGAACTGGTGCCAGCAAAGGTGATGTGTTGAGAGAAAAACAAGGGGGGTGAAAAAAACAAAAAAAACTGTTGCGCTCCGGTCGTGAATGCCATACCAATTAGGGAATAATAGAGAGAAGGGGGGGGGGGGGGACTACTGTTTGTGTGGCTGGGTCTTGAGGTGGAAATCACATGCGTGCTTTGCCTTAGGTGGTCAATTCTGGATTCTACCTCCGGGGTTGTGGAGCCTTTACGTTTGACTTGTCATAAGAGGACTGGGCGCGAAGACATCTGTGAGGGTAATGACGTCCTGGAGTGTCGGGGGGGGGGGGACGGAGACAGAACAGAAGAGGAGGGTACGGGAGTGATCAGCCATGTGTGTGAATGGGAGATCACACCGGAGACAAACGCATTGTCCTTCAGTTTTTGCACAGCATCTCATTAGTTTGGTAATGTGCTGTGTGGAGGAGCCATTCCCACATGTTAAGGTAGAGATATGGAGAGGATGCATGAGGTCCTGCAGAGCATGGAAACGTATCTCACACTGTCTGACCGTCCCTGCTCCCCCCCCCCATCGCACCACCTGGCTGGTGTTTGGCTTTCTGCTCTGTGTCCATCTGTCTCCTCTCAGTTTGTGTGACAGAACAGCCATCAGGAGGATTCAGCATGGGGGCCATGGGCGGGCGGGCGGGGGGGGTGAGAAGAGAGAAACTATTTCAGTCCCTGGTCTGCGTCTCTGAAAACTTGCAAACCAAAGGAACTCGATTTTTTGGTTTGAATAACTTCTCGTGTGCTCCTTCAGCAGCCGAGGCTGTATTCCTCACAACCTCGACCTGTGGTTTAACTTCCCTTTATTTAAATACTGTTACTCGCTGTAAAGGATTCTTTGTAGAGCACCTTGGACTGTACAGAGTATTCTCACCGCAGACACTTGACATGATTGGCTGTCAGGCTGGAGGAGAGTGACCTTCTTTGGTTTGGTAAGAAGCAGCAGAGCCTTCTTTTCTTTCTTCCAGCACCAAGGCCCCTTGAAGAGTTAAGACTCCCACTCCGTACCAAGGCTTTTATACGTGTTCCCATTTCAAATACACACCCACGTTATAACACAGGAAAAGTACTAAGGAAGACGGAAAACATCAACATTTATCATTTAGATCCTAGCTGATGATCCTGACTTCCCTTTTCGGTAAAGGTTCAAGCTCTTATATTATTTTTTTGGCAAAGCTCGCACTCTCTAAAAGAAGCAGCACTTTTAAAATAGAACAAAGTATATAGATCACATATCCCCGGTTTGGGCATCCGTTCTACAGGCCTCCATTCAGAATTGATTTCAAGATCTCAGTGATTACTTAAGTGTTGAACGCTTCATCTCCCGTCTCGTCTGCATCTGCGAGCTTGAAAGTCCTCGTTCATCATTCATCCCGAGATGTAGTTTTACAGTTTCTATCAATATTTTAAATTACACCATGATTTTATTGAAGAATGAGGGTTTTTGCGCCTTGAATCTTATTCTTTCGTCTAGGTTTTACCGTAGAATTTACAGTTGGTACAACCTGTCTCTGTGTTTTCTTTTGCTCCATCTGGAAACTCTATCGTAAGCGAAGCTAATTTCCTTCTCATCTGTTGTTTCCCTGAGTGATGAAACTACACCTGGACTCGTGTCCGATCACCAGAGAGACATCACGACCACGTGGAACAGCCGGTTTCTCTCGTAGCCGTGGGATATCCACGATGTTGATATCGTTTGCATCAGAAGACAAATTTGCGTATTTCTCGTTGTCCATATGTTGACGCCATTTTTTTTTTAATCACAATGTACTCTGTGCTCCGTCTGCTCTGATAGATGCAGCAACGCTTTCTTTAAGCTAAGATATTCTCTACTCTACTCTTCTCATCTCATCTCATTATATACCAACCCACTGTCCATCCCTTTACTGGCTATACTAGCCCCATGCACAGACTTTACCACTACATATTCTTAAATATTTATATATATTTTTGTTGTTTTATATATATATATATATATATATTTTATTGTACTATCCACTGCAGCAGCACAAGAACACTTCCCTACTGGAATCTGACACAATCACATCATTGCATTCCATTCCTGTATCTGTAAATATGTTCTCCGTATGTGATTCATGTATGTGTGTCAGTGAGGTGTTCAAGTATATAAGCTACTGGATGATCTAAATTTCCCTCGAGATTAATAAAGTATCCATCTATCTATCATCTATCTATCTATTTAAACTGTATCTTTCGACCAAAAACATCTACATCTGTTCACACAGCTCCTAAGAGTCGGTCCTGATAAAATGAATCTCTCATCACACAAATGAAGACCTCCACATCATGGCAACTCTATAATTTGATAACCGCTGTCACGGCCAGAGGACGACAGTAAAACAGAGCCAAGGACGTTTGGGCTTTTCACACAGAAACAAAACCTCAGCACTAAAACACTCTCGCTGGCCACACAGTGCAGAGGACTTGTACCTGCACACAAACCTTTTCAGTGAGAAGTGAAAAGAAAATTCCAAATTAAAAGGTCAATTTTTTTAAAAGGTTGAATTATTGATCTGCAATCTTAATTTGTTTTTTATTTGTTAATGATGCCATATTTTGTATATTCTTTTAGCAATTTCTTTCAGGTGGGCGATTCCTAATCAGTGGTAATTTCCCTCAGTTGTTTTGGGACTTGAAGTTGTTAAAGATTAAGTCCAGAGGCTTCTGATGTGGTCTCTCAAAGACGATTCTGATAAATATATCCCTGTGTGTGTGTGTGTGTGGGGGGGGGTCGCTGCCCGAATGTTAGACAAACACCCTCGATAGCCAATTATAAACGAGCCTGCTGCTACAAACTAGACCTGCTGCAATCATTTATTTGATTCATAACATTTCTCGCCAAGATAAATGCAAATACTGATCCATTCATCAATTATTCAAGCAACGCACACAAACGCACACACTAAAATCAACCTGTTTCTGCTGTTAGGGCTTTATCCAAATGTTGTTTTTTTTGTCATCACTGTGTATTTGAATGTATTGCAGAATAAAGTGAGATTATGTGAGATCTCAGGCTCTAAGGTTTGAAAGGCCTCAATATCGTGGAAGACGTGAACCTAAACACAGTCTGCTCGAATACTACAAGATTGATGAAACAACACAACCAATAAATATCCACCGATCAAAACAGGAATATGTCATCAAGTGTATTTGCGGCCTAACTCTGTGACTGATGTGTTCTTCACTTGAGTGTCGACCAAAGACTTTATATAAAGCAGAAGACGTGTCTACATTTATATTCCCAAAATCATGAGGTGATAGAGCTGCTATATCCAGGTCCTGATCGAGACTCAGCATCATCTGTCAATCAGGATGTTCAAAGCAGTTTTATATAATTAAATAACTAATTACAGCCAAACTTGGAGGGAAACAAGCACATGGTCATCCAGCAGTTTGATCAAAACTACCCAGAAACCATTTGGTCCGTGCTCCATCTGCTAACATGGAGGAGGAAGGGTTTTTGTCGAGCGAGATGGTTTTTGGGAGCCGTCATGTTGTTCCATCTTTAGAGTCTTTGGTGTTAATATTCCTTCTCTCCATAAAACTGAACCAGCAAAAGGCAGAAATTAAATCAAAGTTCATGATATTTATCACTTACCTCACTGTTGAAGAGTAGTCGACCAAAAAGCTGCCGAGCTTCGTCCAGGCCTCCTTCCAGATACACAGCACCTGGGGGCAGAAGAAACACACAATTAATAAACAGTCAATGAGTAAATAAGATCGAAATCAATACAATAAAGTGAATGTATGAACACTGGGCTGAGTCATTCCTTGTAATTGTTCAGGTAATAATAAAAAAAACCACGACTCTCCACCAGTGCATTGCTGGTGTAAAAAAATTCTAGCAATTTTGAGGCAATTCCAGACTTTCCTCCTAATGGAAAACTTAAAATTAATTGAACTCGGCAATGAGTTATAATTGCTTTATTAAAAGTAGGAGTGCATTTTTATTGCTTTTTGACGGTGAAATGTCCTCGGGGTTCCTGTGCAGATCCACCTCCCCCCCCCCCTTGTCACAGCGCAGGAGGAGGAGGAGGAAGAGGAGGAGGAGGAGGAGGAGGAGGAGGAGGAGGAGGAGGAGGAGGAGGAGGAGGAGGAGGAGGAGGAGGAGGAGGAGGAGGAGGAGGAGGAGGAGGAGGAGGAGGAGGAGGAGGAGGAGGAGGAGGAGGGGATGGAGCCACCTCACTGAGATGGAAGTAGCCAAGGTTACATAAACATCAAATTTGAGTGTGTGTCACATGCATTCCATACTGACAAACACACAGAGGTTCACTTGCAGAGTTGTGTACTTTGTGCTGGAACCCATTCATGCACAGTGTGAACACAAGTGCAGTGTGTGTCCTCTTTGTGACTCGCCTTCACACTCAGGCATAACTTATCTGCACAGACACACAACACAGAATGTCTTGAATTCAACTTGAACTCCGGGAGAAAAACAAGTTGTGTACACCTTGCGCGTGCACACAAACACACATATACACAAAAGACAAGGGACAAAGAAAAATAAATTCAATAGAAAAGTGGTCCCAGATTGCAGAGAGCTGCTGCCACAGAGAGCAGAGACCAAGACAAGTTTCCCAAAATCTCTCCATCGATGTGACTGATATGCAACGTCTCCAGCTCGTTCTCATTTGCACGAGTCAAGTCTCCCTTTGTGTGTGTGTTTGTTGTTTTGCTCTTCTACTGTTTCTGCTCAAATCAGTGGAACTATCATGGTCCCTTTAAGCTGCATACAAGTTCCAACCATCACACTTAGGGTGGCTCATTCAATTTAGAAAGCAATAACCACCTGGCAAATTGGGTATACAATCGTGCGGCAGTTTTTATTATGTGCATAAATGAGCCGGTGGAAATGGGGCGCGGTGCGGCTGCAAGTCGAAAACGCACAAACTGCTTTCATGGATGACATCAAAAACATATGAGGGATTCATCATCTGGGGCGGGAAACTGTTTTCAGATGGCTAACAGGCCATTTACACACACACAAACACACACACACACACAATGAAGATGCAGCCTACACAGCCAAAACCCATAAAGAAATACAAACAAACCATGTAGCACAAAGACAAACACAAACACACGACCCCTCTTTCTTCCTTCCATAACATTTACCTCTGAACAGTGGGAAATTACAACCAGCCTTTGCCCAAATGTTCTCAAAATGTTGATTAAGCCAGAAGCAACTCAGGCTCATCACTAATGTAAGGATCTGGTTGGGAGGTAAAAGGATGGAAGTGGTTTGTGTATTTTGGAAGGTCCCAGCCACCGACGCTTTTAGACCAAACAAAAAAAAAGTAATTTCCTGCGATGCTCAAAATCCCAAAACACAAAAAGCCCATAAATCAATACCCATAAATCTAAACTCTCCACAGACGCAGCACGCCGCCACAGATGTGTATCAGTGAGCGCGGCGGCCTCTGTAATCGTGGCGTGATTTGGGCGAGCGTCTCACTGAGGCCGACCGCAGCCGGCTCTGGAGGCGAGCGCTTCATCACAGGATGTTTTCCACTAAGCGCCGGCTCGCGAGGAGATTTGTGGTTTTACCATAATGTGGAACCTCAGCTCCAACTGCTACTGCCTGACAGATGTTTCCTCTGGAGAGCAGCTGTGGGAGGATGAGATCTCGCTCGCAGGACCGCGTTCTGAACGTCTTTCAACATAAAGCCTTCACGTGTGTGAGTGGGTGGGGCCGGGAGGCAGCTTCCTTTGTGTTTTGATGACACAGCAGATTCAGAAAGTTCCACGAAAGGAGGCCCTCAAAGTTGTTGAAACTCAAACTTTTAGCTTCTTATTAGATTTTTCGAAAACTTTTTCCAGGAGGAAGGAGACAGTGGGGAGCGCACAGGGAGAGGGGGGGGGACCAGGAGAGCCTCCAGGGATTTAAATCGGTATTAAAAATCTCAAAGCAACACCTTTGGTGTCAATCAAAGGGCTCATGGATGAAGAAACCAAGATATGCACTTAATTCCAGCGAGAACACTCTTGACAAGGAGGCTGTCCGTGCAGAAAGTTGTGCCCCAAAGCGATTCGATCAATCGCACAACTCGCCGCGATCATTAAACACAGATCTGTGCTTCAGCCCATCAGCCGACGCCCTGAATGCACACATCACCACAAAGAGACGCCCAGCCGGCTCCACACAGAGTTCTGTGCTATCATCTCTCTGCAGCTCATCCTGCAGAAGCATCATGCTCAGGCTAAATCACTCTGCAGTCTCACAGTCATCCAATCCACTGAGGCCTACAGCTGAGATACTGTAGACCTGCCTGATATGTAGATGGAGACGAGTTCAGCAGTTTATTTAATCTGAATCTAGTATTTTATATTAAATTATAAATTATATTGTTATTTGTTCGCTTTTAAACTTTTTTTTCACCATTCAGAACAAGAAATGACCTTGATGAATTAGACTGAACAAGACTCATGTCCGAATAATTTCCTCACAATGTAAAAATGGAAATAGAACAAACAAGACAATATTTTCTATTACCTAAAATATAATAAAATTATTACATCAGTTATTTTCTTTATTTCACTTTTGTTTTAAACTATATGTTTTTTGCTTTACATTTACCCCTTTAACAGTTTCAGATTTAATTTTCATTATTGTCCTTACCCTAGTTTTCTTGATCTTTCATATGTTTTTTCTCTAGATTCAAACTAATTTCGACTTCTGTGTAAAGGGAACTTATGATAAGTCAACTAAACCCAAGAGTTTTATTAACTCAATAACTTGGGAGTTAGTTAGTGGAGAGACAGGAAATAAAAGAGAGGGTTTAGATATTGACTTTAGTTTTCCTGAATTTGAACCGGACATAAAAAAGTGAATTTTATCGAGTTCAACCTCTAAAACGATGAATTGAAAAACTTCACAGCACATAGAAGAAAATACAGAGAACAAACTTTAACCCAAGTTTTGATCCAGAGCTGCGTAGAGAATATCAGTCACGGCCAGCGACTAATGAATCTCCACATCTGTCAGCAGTCTAATTCAGACGACCACGCCGGCTGTACAGTGTTATGTTTAGGAATGGAATTCCAATGTCTGTGGGCTTTCAGTGACCAATAAAAAGCCAGAGTCAGGGGCATATGAAACACCAGCGGCTGACAGTCACATTAATAACCTAGAATGAATTATTCAAAAACGCTCAGGCTCTAATCCATCAAATAATATATTAAGCCGCTCCCTCTCGGCTCAACGGGGGCTGAAGCAGCAGACGGACACAGAAAGCAACATATTAAAAGGCAAAATAAATAAATAAGTGAAATGAAATAAACGAAACCAAAACATGAAAATAGAATTTTCACCACAGCAGCAGCGGCGGCAACAAAGACAGGCTGAGTGCATTGTCACATCAAACATCTTACTTTCCAAATGTGAGGCTCGGAGCAGAGGCTGAGGAGGAGAAACAAAAAAAAAAGAGAAAAGAGGGCGTGCAAAGAAACCAACTCCACTACGGCTGCTCCTACCATCGCAGCAATTAACAAAGGGAGCAGCACTTGTTCGGTGAATACAGCGGCGGTATTGTGTATGAATCTGATATTCAGCAAGTGAGAGATAATCCTTTCTCTCCGTTCTTTTAATAGGGAGAGCTTAGAGAGGGCCCTCACAAAGGTTCACCATCTGTATCCCCCATGGCTGCTGGCAGCGTATAATCCACCCATCAACTGTACAGAGAAATTAGGGCCATAAAAAAAAACAGAGTGAGGACCTCTTTTCTTATTCTCTCCCAATTCTTTTCAAAACACTTCGGCAGGAGGGAAGCGACGTGGCTTATCAGCGGAGAGGGGACCGGAGAGGGAGTCGGGGGGGGCAACAGGCGAGCCGAGCTTCTCCGAATAAGCAGAAGTGGTTTCTAAAGACGAGAGAGGTAAAGTGTGCAAGAGCAAAAGTACAGAGAGAGAGAGAGGGAGAGGGTGCGAGAGAGAGAGAGAGAGGGAGAGGGGAGGAGGCGCACAGGCCAAAAGAGCCTAAATGAGAACGGCCCACTCCGGCAGAAGTTAATGACGGAGGATCAGAAAAGCAAGATTTCCATTCAACACTTTGAATTATTCAGGGTTGCAGGGCACCCATTTGCATTGCAGATGCCTTTGCTTTCCATTCCTCTATTTCACTCCCTCCGTTCCTCCTCTCTCTCTCTCTCCGGCTCGCTCCCTTTCTTTCTTTCTTTCTTTCTTTCTCTGTGTCTCCAGCAGCAGAATGGCCCTGCCTCGGGGTTCAGCGGATAGACACATCCTCGGCTCCGTGCACAGAGAGCTCTGCCCATGCAAAGCAGGAGATTATCTGCCATTTCACACACAGCCCGGGTTCAACGGTCACTGTGGCTGAGAAACAAATAAAACAAAGGTCAGAAAACATGCACGGTAAGCCGTTAACGCTATCTGCCGGGGCCTTGGAAATATTATGAGCGGGTCATATTCCGTCGCGGCTTTCAAAACACGAGCCTTAGAAAAGAGGAAGATTTGAATTCAACGCATGTGCCGAGCCGGAGAAGGACTTGTTAAAAAGGAAAAGAAGAAGAAGATGGGGTCTTGAGACAACAAGCTGCTTTTGGGAAAGTGTGTGTTTGACGTCTGATGTCAGACAGAGACGTCAGTGTGTTTGCCCTCTGAACCAATCGGAAGGCACGTGCCGGCGCTCGGTCGTTTGTCGTGCGAGTGGAAAAAACGCTCGGTTCAGTGAGAGAGAATCGTCAGAGGGGCTGGAGGGCGAGGAGGAGGAGGAGGAGGAGACGACAGAGTGACAGGATGACTCATCATGCGCCTGGCATGGCGTTCACCTAATAACACCCAAACTCTAGATCACACGGGGGGGGGGGGGGGAGAGAGGCGGGTGGAGACAGACGGTTCGACAGCGAGGTCTTAAAGGAGCGTTTGAGCCGAAAAACTGAAATGAAGATGACAAAAAAGTCTCTGAAAGAAGAGAAACGACATCACACGGCATTCTGGATGCAAGTGACTTTGAATGTGTCGAGTGTGTCGAGTGTGTGTGTGTGTGTGCGCTCTGCCCCTCAGCGTGTGTGTCTCTGGTGAGTGGGTTGTGTGTGGGGAGAGGGGGGGGTGCTGATGATGTTTTTGAGTTAGCAATCTAAAGCTCATCACCACAGGGGGCAACACTCTGACAGCGGCTCTCTCTCTCTCACAGGTTCCCTTTATAACCAGCTTGTTTATTCATCACATTTATTAAGTTGAAATCTCAGACGGGAGAATGAGACCGTGAGGAGGAAGGAAGGAAGGAAGGAAGGAAGGAAGGAAGGAAGGAAGGAAGGAAGGAAGGAAGGAAGGAAGGAAGGGAGGGAGGGAGGGAGGGAGGGAGGGAGGGAGGGAGGGAGGGAGGGAGGGAGGGAGGGAGGGAGGGAGGGAGGGAGGGAGGGAGGGAGGGAGGGAGGGAGGGAGGGAGGAAGGAAGGAAGGAAGGAAGGAAGGAAGGAAGGAAGGAAGGAAGGAAGGAAGGAAGGAAGGAAGGAAGGAAGGAAGGAAGGAAAGAAGGAAGGAAGGAAGGAAGGAAAGAAGGAAGGAAGGAAGGAAGGAAGAAGGAAGGAAGGAAGGAAGGAAGGAAGGAAAGAAGGAAAGAAGGAAAGAAGGAAAGAAGGAAGGAAAGAAGGAAGGAAGGAAGGAAGGAAGGAAGGAAGGAAGGAAGGAAGGAAGGAAGGAAGGAAGGAAGGAAGGAAGGAAGGAAGGAAGGAAGGAAGGAAGGAAGGAAGGAAGGAAGGAAAGAAGGAAGGAAGGAAAGAAGGAAAGAAGGAAGGAAGGAAGGAAGGAAGGAAGGAAGGAAGGAAGGAAGGAAGGAAAGAAGGAAGGAAGGAAGGAAGGAAGGAAGGAAGGAAGGAAGGAAGGAAGGAAGGAAGGAAGGAAGGAAGGAAGGAAGGAAGGAAGGAAGGAAGGAAGGAATGAAGGAAGGGAGGAAGGAAGGAAGGAAGGAAGGAAGGAAGGAAGGAAGTAATGAAGGAAGGAAGGAAGGAATGAAGGAAGGGAGGAAGGAAGGAAGGAAGGAAGGAAGGAAGTAATGAAGGAAGGAAGTAATGAAAGAAGGAAGGAAGGAAGGAAGGAAGGAAGGAAGGAAGGAAGGAAGGAAGGAAGGAAGGAAGGAAGGAAGGAAGGAAGGAAGGAAGGAAGGAAGGAAGGAAGGAAGGAAGGAAGGAAGGAAGGAAGAAGGAAGGAAGGAAGGAAGGAAGGAAGGAAGGAATGAAGGAAAGAAGGAAGGAAGGAAGGAAGGAAGGAAGGAAGGAAGGAAGGAAGGAAGGAAGGAAGGAAGGAAGGAAGGAAGGAAGGAAGGAAGGAAGGAAGGAAGGAAGGAAGGAAGGAAGGAAGGAAGGAAAGAAGGAAGGAAGGAAGGAAGGAAGGAAGGAAGGAAGGAAGGAAGCGAGGACTCGCTGGATGTGCAGCAGCAGTGAGGCGGGGGGGTGGGGTGGGGGGGCAGCCATGGGACAGAATAGATTATGACTCCGTCTCTGTCGATAATGAACCTGTAACAAGTGCGGTGGCCCCGGGGCCGACAGGGGGCCGCGGAGCCAGTCAGCACTTTCCCTGCTGCTCGACGCACGCTGCTGCTTTTCGGCGGCGGTGGCGGCGGCGAGGAGAGGAGAGGGAGGCGAGGGAGGCGAGGGAAGATCTCTTTAAAGCCACCCACTTTCTGTATCTATCATCGGGGGGGCGCGGAGATGGCTGAACTGGTTCAATCAAGATGGTGATAAGAGACGAAGGAAAGCTGCCGACGCTGCAGCTCTCCAGGAGTGAGGCTTAGCTCGGCGCTGCCCATGGGGCTGGAGGGAGAGGAGGAGATCGTCACCAGCGAGAGATTGTGTGTCTGTGTGTGTGTGTGTGTGTGTGTGTGAGAGACTTCTCTGTGAGTGTGCGGTTTCCAGCCCAGGGTCCTAATCACTGCACAAACTCTATCACTGAACCGCTATCAAGATGAATAGCGAGCCTGTGTATGTGTTTGCTGTGGGCAGAGCAGCACTCTGGGGACTTCCTGTCCAGCCAGAGGTCAAACCACATCTCCTGAGATCGATCCAGCTGCGTCATGTTTCCACGGCCTCATGGGAAACCAACTGCAGCTTATTTACACACTTTAAAAACACACGAAAACCTGAATTTAACTATTCTGTTTGATTTCCGAGCACATGAAGTAAGCAGGTGCATTTAACACGTTGCTGCTAAAAGCTTTTCAGATAAATCAAAGTCCGGCCAAGCAGCACTTCACTGAAACTAGTAGCATTAAAAAGAGTGTCGAGCCCAGACTCACTCTTGTGTTGTGCTAATAAGAGACAGTGTTTGTTTTTCAGTGGATGTAAATCAGTCCTTTCAGGCGCAGATTTACATATCACGTTCCCTCAAAAGATGTATCCCTCTCTCTTTTTTCTGTCTGTGGTCTCCTGCACCAGCCCGTCACCCCGGAGGTTGTGTGTCTGTCTCGTGGGGAATCTCACCGATAAGCGCCTCGAAGCAGTTGGCCATGGCGTGACGCAGGTCCGACTCCCGGCACAGATCCGGTCCGTGAGCGTAGAGCATGAAGCGATCCAACTCCAGTTTCTGGGAAAGACAAACACATTCATATCAGCGCGCCACCGCCGACACCTCGGTAATAGCCTCTTTAAAAAGTAATAGCATTTTTTTGGTATTGCACATTTTCGTCGGCTCTCCGCGGAAAAGAAGAAAGGGGGGGGGGGGGGGATAAAAAGGGCAGAAAAAACTCGAGGGAAATAAGAAAGATTGCCCGACCTTGCTGCAAAAGGTTCTATTTCATGGCACTGACAGATGTGCCCATGTGTTGTCCAGCTGTGGCATGATGCACTAAGCCGGCACACAAGGAAAATGTTCACACATGTGCATACATGCATGCACAATACCACACAGACACACACACACACACAGACACACACACAGGAGCTGGATAATCCCTGGACAAATTGTGAAATGGTAGAGTGGCTGACCTTCATTCTCTATGAAAAGTGAGTCAGTTCTACAAAAACCACACAGCGTCCAACTCCATTATCTTTTGTAATATTATCACAACATCCAATGTCCTGTTTATCTCTGTATAATACTGTCATCTACCTGTGAATGGTTTCAGATGTAGAAATAGAACAGAGGGATCATAACTCCACCCGGGCCAAACAGTCTCCTTATGAAACGTTTAAATTTCACAACATACAGATTCGTATTTGGATCTGCACCAAATTCAACATAGATATCCTTCTGCTGAACATGTTCTTACTCTGAACTCTCAGTGGATCCATTTGTTAACTTCTGTTTGATTGAACGACTTGAGAACACAGACGGACTCGATCCGACTGCAGTAAAAAATAGTGACTACGTCTGCATTTCATGTAAATAAGTCTGCAAGTCTCTAATGTGTTGGGTCAGTCAAACTTTCTCCAACTGTTCCTCTGAGCCAAGTGAGAAGTAGAACAACTTGACTTCACTGGCAGCGCACCACCGATGATTAGCCACCAAAAAACAGTCAGGGTGCTATTTAATTACGGCTGCTAGCTGTTGGTGGTATCCCACCTCCCGTGATTGCACACACACACAAATTAAAAATCACAATTCATAAACACTCCAAACTCAGAGGGAACCCGCTCTGACTTTTAAGCCTTTTCCCGAGTGAAGTGCTGGATTGTGCTGTTGCTCGCAGAAGATATTTTTTTTGAAAGATAATTGCGAGTGTTCTTGAGCAGACGGCTTCAGAGGAGCCTGGTAAACAACTTGGCAACGTCCAACCCTGTATCACACTCACTTTACCGCGAGCGGCAAATTGAAACAAGCCAAACTGCTACACAGCAATAATGCAGATTCGGGCGGCTGCATCTTTGTATTCAGCAGGGAGCAACATGAAAGATTGAAGTTTTTAATTGCTTTCTTCACATCACGGGACGATTATTGTTGTGTTCTTTACAAACGTGCCAGTGAGTGCGGCTTGGCTCTGCCGTGCTGCCAGCGAGCGGCCGGGGGGGGGGGGGGGGGGGGGGAAGCAAGGGGGTCTGGTGATAACACGGAACTGGAGAGTGTTTCAGGAAGACCTCTAGGGGCCCACCGGGACCCCAGCTGCACCGGTCCTCCAAAACAACAACCTTTTATCTCCAATTACAAACCTGCAGGGGCGAGAAGCGGGTGGGAATGGCAGCAACACAAAAATTACACTTCTCCCCAGCGCCCCCTTAGAGAGAAGCCGAGTCATAACGGCGAGACTCCAAAAACAATAACGCCGTCTCAGGCACGTTCTCTTGTCAGATCGCCGACCTTTCATGGCTTTGACCTGCGGAGGGAGGACTTGTTAGGAGCGGCGTTTACCTTGGCGAGCATGGCTAGGTGCTGGTTCTGCACGATGGCTGTTCTGTACGTGGCCAGGCCGCCCTCCTCTAGACTGGGGAAGAGGTAGTACAGGTGGACACTGTGGGAAGAGAAATGAAAAAGAGGTTAGACTCAGATTTCATGGTTTTTTCTTTTCTTCACAGAATCGCTTGGTTTCTTCTCTGAGGATCGTTTTTCCAAAAGCAGCAGTAACGTGACCTTAATGCAAAGAGACGTTTCTGTCATTCGCCCTCATCCGGCATTTACCCAATTTATCAAGACCACTTAATCCATTTCCCAGAGATTTCCAGCCTCTCCAGGTCTGAGCTGGAACCCCCCCCCCCACCCCCCCCCTAAACGCGGCCGCTTGGCTGGTTCCACAGCTGGGTTCCGGGAGAGCAGGTTCCATTTTCATTACGGTCCAGCATCTCCCTAACCGCTGCGTGTCATTTGATTCCATTTGAATTAAAACAGGCCGTTTAATTCAGTCATTTCTAATCAAGGCAAAGAGGGACGAGCAGGTGGCGTTCTGTTTCCCAAATTCACCAGAGGTCTATTTGTCAGAGCATTGTGATCTCACTGTGGAAACAGAGCACTTGGAATTAATAAAAAAAACACTTGAGAGTAATGGTGAATAACTCCAGCAGAGTCCCTTTGTTTTGCTGGTAAACGTGTCAGTCCCACTAACTGTCTGACTGGGCCGCCCGGCGTCCTCCAGGTACAAGAAACAACACGTACACATTCCTCAGAAGCAGATCGGGACTTTATTATTTAAACCTAAATGAGACAGATGAAGTGTTTTCACTGTTTCTTTCCTCTAGTGAACGTTATATAGTTATTAGCTCCTTTCTCTTCTGACTAGAACCACACACATACACACACACACACACACATAGACTGGGTTAGGACCTCATGACCACCCGCAGGTACCTGAACCGATTCAGGACTCGAGTTATCGTAAAAACTTTCAAATGTGACTTAAGAAAGTAAGAAATTAATTATTTACTTTATTTATTTAATTAGTTTTATTTCATCTATGTGTGTATTTTTTTTATTTTGTTATGTAATGTTCTGTAATGTTTAATGTAGAGTGCTCTGTATGCTCTGCATGTTCTCTTGGATATATTCCAAACAAAAAGAAAGTAAGAAATTTATGATTGTGCTTCATTTTCAATTTATAATGAAGTTAGATGTGGCACATTTCCTATTGTGATGTCATGTCACAACCTCATGATTTCCACGAGGAGTTTTAGGATTTTCAGTATTTTCTGTGGAGTCGAGGAGTTTCACTTTACCACAAACTTTTCAACTTTGCAGAACTTTTTCAAGTGTTTCAGACAGAGGATGAATAAAGGAGCTGCAGTAACGGACAGTATAAAGACATTTATGCGTTTTTCCTTTTCAAATAATAACACTAATAAAAGTGATGAACCTGAACCTGAGCAGGAAGTGAGTCCTTTAAATGTGCTCGTTTGTAGTTCTTTGAGCTGCAGTGAACTGTCGACCTCACTGACCACACTCTACATCTGAGCGTCATTACGTGAACACAGAGGCGGCGGCTCAGTCTCGTCTGTCATCCATTATTTATTCTGCTTTTCCTTACATCTTCGGCAGCAGCGATTCTTAAACTTTATGCTTCACGGACCCAGAAACAGATGTGATGTGCTCCAGTAGCAACGACAGTGAGGATTTCTACTTCTCCTTCTCAAGCCTTTTAATAATTATTGCTCATTTTGAAACTTACCTGATCTTTCCCAACCCCCCTGGATGAAATATTAAATCGTTCTCAGACGAAACACGACAAATATTGCAAGTGCAGTTTGCCGACGCCCCCTGCCCCCCCCGCCCCATGTTCAACACTAACTCCCTGTGTTAGGAGCCGACAGCAGCAGCGCAGATAGCCTCCGAGGGCAGTGTGCAGTTGGCTGGATCTGCTGTTCCCATTTAACTGGACAAGAGGCTGATAAATAATTCAGAGGGCCAGAGCGCAGGCCAAGCATGTCTCGTCGGACGCTAACAATCAAAGGAGGGAGGCCGAGGAAGAGGGGGAAGAAGAAGGAGGGGAAGCGTGGAAAAACATGCCCGGAGATATCCAAAGAAACGGAGGCTAACCACCTTCTTACTACGACTGCTCTCCCGCCGCATCAGGAGCAGCAGCAGCGTCCTGTGTACCGCTGTGTCACTTCCTATTAAGGTTTAATCCCGCTCCTGAATGCTCACTGTTGTGGAAGTGTGAGCATCGATGGTTACAAATTGCATTTTGGTCGCAGGAGTTATGCTGTTGGTGCAAATGAAAGTCAGATAAAAATCTGTTCCCCCCTTTTTTCTCCACAAACCGGTGTGTGTACATGAGAGTGCTCAGCCGTGTGGAAACACAGGAAGCAGCTTTTTTTTATCCCCTTATATATTCCACTAATTACCTCCACTCAGACGAAAAGGAGGAGGTGCAGTTGGTTGGTGGGCAGCTCGCTCGCTCGCAGGTAGTCTATGCGATTAATAATGGCTGCATATAATTAGCGCCGGGCTGAGATAAGTGCCGGGCAGCATCGCTCACACTCACCTGGGAGTCAATAACACAGTCAGCATTCCAGACAGCAGCTCTGGACAGCTAATTGCAAGTTGTCATGGAAAATTTCAGGCCGTTAGAGGAGGAGGAAAAAAAAATTACATCCCCTTTCCAATTACCAGTAAATCACTGTCTATGAATGAGTCCAGAATGTGGAGAGGAGCGTGGTTGTGACAGATAGATGTAGACGATGAGATGGGGGGGGAGAAACGGAGTGAGAGAGGGGTGAGGAAGGATCGGGGGGGGTAAAGAAAGGCTGAGTGTTGTAGTCGGCTTCAATTAGCGGTTGCGTCTATCAAAGATGCGCCAGCACTTTCTCACCTGGTGAGGAACTCGACAACAGCATCGCCCAGGAACTCCAGCCTCTCGTTGTGATTGATCCTGGGGGGGGAAGGTGGGAAAGTGGGAGATGTGAAGGCAGTTGAAGAAGTTGCAAACACACACACACACACACACACACAGACACACACAAACTGCTGCTCACCTCATCAGCGCTCTGAGGGAGAACAGCAGCTCACATTCAATAATAAGTCGCCACTGCCCTTAAAATTAGCTCATTTCATTTCCCGTCCTCGCACAGTTAAAGTTAATTTTCCTGTCAGCAGGCCTGCCGGGTATATTAATCACAAGCATGGTCCCTTTGATTGCTCCCGTGGTCAGTGATGGCGTGAACAGATATGTGTCGGCAGGGGGGGGGGCGGCCTACCTGGAGGGGGAGGGGTCATCCTGGCCCAGACGAGACATGATGTTAATCAACGTGTTGATTCCTGACAGAAGAGACAAGAGACACGCAGGGTTAAAGGGTCGGGGACACTTAGGAGAGACGGACCGGTCAAGAGAGACAAAAGAAACACCCACCCTTCTTCCTCATGTACATGTGATGGACCTTCCTGTCGCCGTACTTGGGCTGGCGGATGCCACAGTTGGAGAGCGAGTTGCGGGCGTGGTCGGGATTCATGCCGAAGTTGAGGTGGTGGCTGGGGTGAGTCATGGCCAGCTGGAGGAGAGAGAGGAAGGATCAGGGTAAGCAAACAATGATTTATCACTTTTCACCAACGGGACCATTTTCATGAACTAACAGACCTCACCTGTGTCTACACCGGAGAAAATAGAGTCTAAATATACTGTACTTCCTCTGCTGGGTTTCGTATTCTGCAAAATAATCTCACTATGAATTCCTACGGCAAACAACAGCCTCACGTTCGTTAACCACTGGATGAATGAAAGTGTTTACTCTCTGGAGCAGGTGCGGACGCTTTCTATTCATAATTCAGATCATTTTCATATCGGACAATATGTCATCAGTCATGATTTGTTGCAATCCAACAATCACAGGGTGTATAAGTGCGGCCCAGAAGGCATTCACGAGATGCAGGGCGACTTCCTGTTGCCCTGTGAGTTTTCTGGGCCTTTGTCTCTTCCTCTTTTGTTTAGAGAAAATGAAGAAACCAGAGCAATTGAAGAAACCAGTGAACTGTGCGATGAGCGACACAGCAACGGAAAGAGCGAGCGAGTGGGATTCTGCAACACAGGCGGTGAAAACAATGGATACAAATTTGGGCCGTTGGCCAATTCTGTAAAACACTGGCACTCCAGACAACAAATCTGAAGTGGCCTGTGAACTGCTCGTTGGACGCTCCATTAGCCTCGGCAACTAAATCCCTCTCGCACCTTTCTGACATCGGGATAACGGAGGCTTGAGTCCGACCGCGCCTGTGACTTTCTGAATCCGATAATCCAACATTCACAGCTACTTCACGCCGTGACAGGCCCGATGCGTAGAGGTGAGACCGAAGCCAGGGACTGAATTTGAGACTAATTCTCTCTTCAAAACAAAAAACAAGTACTTTATTTTGGCATCTTGTCTTCGTGGCAGTTTCAAGTCTGTTATCCCAACCTCTGCAAAAATCTGCTCTGCAGCTTCCATTAAAAAAAATCTGAGCAGAAAATCACATAAAAACATGCCGGGAGAGATTGTGTCGTCTTATCTAGAGCAAGAAAGAGAAGCAATTTATTTCTCGGTCTAAATTACCTCACCTTCACGGTTATTCAGATGTGGTCAGGAACTCACAAAAGAGCTTTTAGACAAAACGCTGCAGCTGCTGAGTTCAGGTCAGAGCCTTGTTTCTTTGCTCCATTGTGGATCTGGTTAGTTTGGGTTTCAAATTGAAGGTTTTCTGACATATGCACATCCGGTCGTCACAATACTTCACATCTGTCTCTTGTGGCCGGACTAAATTCTGGTCTGTTGGTCTTGCCCTTGGTCCGAAGAACCTTTCATACCTGATATTTTGATTCGGACTAAACTGGAAAGTCTGAAGGTCTGGACCAAAGAAGGTTGGTGTAACAGCGCTATAAGTTACTGGTCACAAAGGGCCAATAAACACTAAATTTTAATTAAATAGTAATACTGATCAGAGCTAATAAACCGAAAGATTTAGGATCGGCACTCGCTCAAAAAACAAAACGAAAGGTGGAGCCCCTACGACAGAAAGACAGTGAAAGTCCCAGCTGCCTCTGTGTCACAGTGAAAGATGTTTGTATGAAAATGAATGACTAGAACTTTCAAACCTTCCGGAAGTGGGAATTTAAGGTGAAACAACCCTGAAGGAACCGAAGCGAATTAGTCAACACTCTGCTTTGTTTGAAGAGAGGACAAAAAACTGCTGTGCCTAGAAAGACGGCTGCGGCTGAACTCAAAACTCGCTGAGGGAAGAAAAAAGGAGAAAGATAGCGCTCAGTAGGATATGTCAAGCCTTTATCAATCTTACATTATGAGAACGTTAATCTCAGCCGCCCAAAAAAATAAAAAGAAATCCGTCTACTCTCTCCCTTGGGCTTTCTTTTTTCAAAATGCTTGTCTCCTTTCAGCCAACTTCAAATCAATTTCAAGCTCCAATGAGATATATATGTAAAACGTTAACAGAGAGGTTTCAATATTTATGGTTGCTCAAGAGGCCTTCAGCTTTGAAAACCTTGAGCACAGACACGACAAATTCAACAGCAGTTGGTTAAGAGGAACAGCCTTTTTTTTTTTTTTTCTATGAGTGAGGAAAAGAGCTCGTAATTCGACATGACACAAGCAGAAATCCAGCAACTCTCAGCGCCGCGTTGACAGTTCGATAAAAATATAAATGAAAACAACAACAACCACGTCAGTTTTACAATTCCTGCTCCCCCATTGTGCGATGTCAGACACAAGTCAATGACTGCCTACTACACAGCCGGTACTACAGAGTGCCGAGTCTAAAGGAGACGTATCAAGCGAAATACATCAGTTGCTCTGTAAACACTGCAGGTCCTTCGCCGTGAAGGAAAACATCGAAACACCAGCGTTGGCTTTCTGAGCCGCGGTCGGCGGACGGGATCGACAACTGAAACTGAAACAAACCAGGGGATGTGGATAGAAGGAAGTTTTAACATTTGCTTTTCCATGTTGGTTTTATTTAAAAAACCTCAAACAAATCTAGAAAAATCTGTGTAAAAAAACAACAAAAACGGTTGATTTTCAGTGCTTAAGAATTTGAAACAAAATTAAAATGCAGTTTGTAGTTGTACTGCATCTCAGAACCATATATACATCCACGCTGAGTGGGGGGGGGTGATCTTCCCTGCATGAGTCTACCTCAGTCTGCCCTCCCCTTCTCTACTCTTCTCATCTCATTATTAAATACCAACCAACTGTTCATCCCTTTACTAGCCCCTTGCACGGACTTTACCACTACATATGCTTATATATATATATATATATATATATTTTATTGTACTTTCCACTCCAGCAGCACAAGAACACTTCCCTACTGGACACTGACAAAATCACATCATTGCATCCCATTCCTGTATCTGTATATATATTCTCCGTATGTGATTTGTCAGTGAGGTGTTTAAGTGTTAACTGTATAAGCTACTGGATGATCTGAATTTCCCTCGGGATAAATAAAGTATCCATCTACCTATCTATCTATCTATAGAACGTTCATGAATGCACAGACATGTAGCTGAAATGTTGAGAGAACATTAATGTAACTGTGATCAATAACAATCAACATAAACTGGGGCTACAACTGAAGAGGGAAGATGACAAAGTAATGTCTCTTATTAGCACAACACAGAAGTGAGTTGGTGCACGACACTCTTTTAATGCTACTAGTTTTAGTGTAAGAATATGTCACAAATGATAATCATACAATATCACACAAACAATTGAGGCCTACTTAAGTTTAACCTCATGATCACCAGCACCTTTATGATGATGAGCAAACTATCCTGAAAACAACGACGGTCATTACCGTGTACTGCATCATCTAGGGTAGTTTATGTATATACTTTGTAGAGTGTGTAGTAAAGTAAATCAGGAGTCAGGGGTACACACACGACAGATTGAATGGACTGAGGCCTCTGTGTTCATATCTGATAAAAAACATGTGAAAACAACCGTTTTTTATCCTCAGCTGATTGTTATTTTGGCCCAAAAAGACAGAATTCAAAAGTCCAAACTGTTATCAGAGTATTTTGTCATTTTCCTTCTCGACTCAGTTTGGTTGCAGGTGTCATTATGTTGGATTCACAGAGCACTTGAGGTAATGGTTTAAAGATTTTGTCTCTGTTGGAGTGAGGATAACTTCCTCCGAGAGAGCTCCAGTGTTATTAGTTTTCTTAAAAGCAGCTGCAATTGATTTTTTTATTTTTTAAAAACACAATACAGCAAAGTGGCAACATGAGAAGCAGATGTAAGATAATCATCAACCAAAATTGCAGGAGAACTGGATTTCAAAGATCCTCAACTCATGTGTGCACGGTTAACAGTTTCTTTTTCTTGCCTAACTTTGTCCACTACTAAATCATAAGGACAGACATGTGGACATGAGGCTGGATTTATAGCTGTGTGTTAACTTCCAAGCCAAAGAGAGTGACAGAAGCAGCCACACTACATCTGGCGTGGAACCCCCCCCCCAAAATGTGTTACTACTTGTTGAGGTTAAGGCGGCGACGGACGAATCCTGTGGAGAAAAGGGGGAGGAGCCCGGCATCCATCACAG
Organism: Limanda limanda; assembly: GCF_963576545.1. NCBI lineage: Eukaryota > Metazoa > Chordata > Actinopteri > Pleuronectiformes > Pleuronectidae > Limanda > Limanda limanda. Next base: position 4,057,200 of record NC_083655.1, read on the forward strand.
TAAACCACAGCACATGGTTATTGAGGGAAATATAATTATACAGCCTGATCATACGATACGTCCATTCAGCTATCATCTGGTGAAACTCGAAGCTCAACTATAAATCAACATCTGAGGACTGTTGTTAACCCGCTGCAACAGGTATAAATCAGTCAAGATGCGACCTCAGGTGCTGGGTCGTGTTCCAGATCACCGATTGGTCAGTGCTGGCATCGATAATATCCTGCTGATGTGTAATTTGAGTCGGTTGAGTTGATGGGTATCACAACTGTATGGCCAGTGTGATTGATATGAGCCATATACTTGACATGTAAAATCTGATATGCAGCATTTTAAGACTCAGGTTCCATAATGGCCGCGTTGCCCCGGCTGCTAAAACAACTCCTGAAGGAAACACGGGATAAATTCAAAGCCTGTGAAATGATATTCTCTGTTTAACACTTTTTTATTGGTTTTCTTTGGGTAATTAATTCAATTATAATCACAAATCTGATGGATATACCCCTACCCACAATAAGACCCACACACCCCCGACCAGCATACCCCATGCAGCAGAAGTACATACAATAGAGACACTTTAGAATGTATTTATATATATGTATATAGGAATATTAGATTATTACAATGTGAAATGTTATTCAAGCCAGCTCTGGTTGAAAGAAGTGTACACCACCATCACCGGGTTAGATGTGCATTGCCATGAATAAAAAAAATAATAAAAATACCCAGGTGCACTCTGTATACGGAGTCACAGCCGCATTCATGAAGGAACACAAACAAAAGCCTGCGATATCAGAGCCGGAGCCGAGGACTTGTACACTTGAATTATTGAGATGCTCTGTGATGCCTCTCGTTCTGCCAGCGTGGGGCAAAAGTGAGGAATGTGGATGGAACAACGGGGGGGCGGGGGGGGGGGTGGGACGGATTATGAGGGTCGGGTGGATGTGGGGATGCGGGAGCATGTGGCGACCACGAACACATGTCTCTCCAAACCCCCGCCCCCTAAGTTTTAAATGTTAAATGTTTAAAGGGGGAGGCTCTTAGAAGAGGAGCTTCAAAGGGCCGCTGCTCGACTGGTACCGGGTGGGGGTGGGGGGGGGCCTGTGGGGGGGGGGCTGCAGAGGCTGTGTGTTTGCCGGTTGCCTCATGCCGCGGTCAGATCGCTGCACGGTAATGCAATCACAGGTGTGTGGCTGCACAGAGGATCAAATGGTGCAGTTCGGCACGGTGATTATGAATTGAGGACATATGTTCTCGCAGTATTGATTCACAGATATATATTCTTTCATTCAAACATTAGAGAGAACGAGCTGGAAACAAGCTTCTGTACAAACTCTTTGGTTTGTTTCCCCCAGACAATCGGCTGCTTTCATCTCTTCTAAGGAAAATATGAAACAAGGGATTTAAATTAGCGTTTTCCTTTCAACGGGAGCACGGCTCATTAGTCTTCATGGAGAGAACAAAGATTCCAAATCTGAAAAACGAATTCAACGATCCCGAACCGAGGATGACCACCCAGGTCCCGTTCCTCCGCTGGAAACAATTCTTTAAGAGTAACCACAGCTCCGAGTGCCAGTTGGAATTGATAATGTCAAAACACTTAACACTGGTATATATTATGCTGTCAGTGGCTTTACTGCTGGCAACACGCGGCTGCATGGAGGCAATCATCTGGTTCTCCAGGGGAAACTCCTGCGTGGCCGTGCTCGACCACCGCTCGTTAATATTTCTACGCTTGGCCGATGTCAATCATCCTAGGAAGAGAACTCAAAAAGGAAACTTAAACCCAGTAACGGTTCAGAGGACGGTTCCCAGAGTCGGCCCCGTCAATCACACTTCCTAATGTTTGCAGTTTTTCTAGTGAAATATAAGCAACAGAAGTCCGGTGAATATCTTTAGACGGTTCCGAGGGAAAGCAAAACATACAGGGAGGTCATGAGAAACTAGGAAATGTCAATATTTAATAAAGAAAGTGGTCAACTTAAACCGTTTCTGTAGCAGTAGAGGAAGTTAAGCTTTGAATGTTAATGCAAACTTTTCCTCACAACTCCCTCCCTCCACTCACCCGATATGAACCCACATATATAGTCTCCAATTACTTTCTTGCCAAACTGTATTCGTGCACATTACGATTCACTTACCGTGTATTTACTTTTATGACTATTTTCTTATTTACAACCACTTTTCTAGCTTGAAAAAGTTTATATCTCAGCCATAACTCACGTATACACAACTACATAAACATGATGAATTCAAAGCACGCGGAGCTTGTATCGGAGTTCAATCCATAGTAATGCAATCACAGAGCGGTGCCATGTGTCGTGTTTTTGCGATGAAGCGACTGCCGCTGGGAAACATTCAACTCATTAAATGTGATCATCCCATCAGAGGGGTGGGGGGGGGGGGTGGGGGGGGAATGGGAAGTGATGTCGGATCTGAAATGAGTTCTGACTGGAAGACGACGGCTGTTTGAACAGTTCTGTCCAACCTATCTGGGCAGGAAGTGTGTGTACCGTGGGACATTAGCCACTGATGTGTGTGTGTGTGTGCAGTGGATGGGCAGGGGGGGGGGGGCGATGATGGCTCCCGACTTTGGCCATTTCAGTCCCAGTAGTGGTGAACTGCTGACAGCCCAGACACACACAACACACACACACACACAACACACAAAGAGCAATGTCACGGCATTAACACCCCAGTGGATAGAATTGCGACGGAGACAGACAGGCAACACACACTGCAGAGTCGTGTGTGTGTGTGTGTGTGTGTGTGTGTGTGTGTGTGTGTGTGTGTGTGTCTGTGTGTGTGTGTGTGTGTGTGTGTGTGTGTGTGTGTGTGTGTGTGTGTGTGTGAGCTGTCATGATCAAACTGATTGCGTTTTTCTTTTGTTTGTTTGTTTGTCTGTCTTTTTTGGGGTGGGGGGGTGGGAGATGAAGGAACCGAATGAGAAAGAGGAGGGGAGGGATAAATCCATTAACTTGTCCCCAAGAGACAGAGATGTCAAACTCAAATGGGCGTCTCCTCAGCGAGTCAGTGTTTCCCTTTCAGTGCCCATAATGACAGGTCGTCATTATACACACGAGCAAAAGGCCAATCATTGATCAATACGTGAAGATCTGTGCACATAAACACACACAGAGCTCATGCACACACACACACACACACACACACACACACCAACACACATAGAGCCTTGAGCAGATCTTAATGCATCCTTTCCCTTCTTTAACTCTGTATAGGCTACAACACATTGATTTCTAATGTATCAGGTTATGACAGCTCTTCAATATTGCTGGAGGCAGCCGTGGGGCTCGACTCCGGGAGCACACGGCTCCAGGCTGCAGACCTGACAAGGGAGAGCTGGCATTACGGTGCAGGCTGTTGTTGTCCTGACTACTGTCACCGCAGCTCACAGCCGAGCCGGGGCCGCTCGCTGCAGAGCTGTGACTCAGGCCGCCGTGTGGGTTACCTCAGCCGACTTCTGAGGAACCTGCTTCCACCTGAACTATCCCTGCAGAGGTGGAACGGGAAACAGTAATGAGGCAAATGCTGCCTCTCTGGATCCCTGCACACAAGAAGCCCCGGCACAAAATGCTGCTTTTTTTTTTTTCTTATTCTGACTATCTCACCCAGTTGTGGACTGCACCGTTCCTAAAGAGAACCGAGGGGATGTGCCTACCGTTATCCAGCCTGGAAGTTCAGGGCTTTAAATAATGCAGCTTGGGGGTTTTTAGGGCTATGAGATGCTCAACGCTTCGGGAGTCATGACTGTGCCTTACCTGAAGGAGGCAGCGTTCCTTGAAGACGTAACCGATGAGCTTATCCAGGTGCATGAGACAGCGGTGGTACCGGATGTGATGCGTGAGAACCGGCAGCATCATGGCGTGCTGTGGAGGACAGAGACAGATTTGGCCACAAGGGGCGGGAGGGGAAGAAAAGAGACAGAGAATCAGGATTGTGACATATATGAAAGAGGAGAGAGTGGGGAGCGCATGTTTTCAGAGAAAGAGATTGAGAGGAAGGGTGATGGAGGGAACAGGGAGGGAGAAATCAATCAGGCAGTCATTATTTATTAAGTGGTGCTCTGCAACAGAGAGATGAAATAATCAAAAACCCAATCGCTGCACGGCGAGAGGGAACGACCGCGAGGAGGGAAATCCACACGTGGCCTGGGCGGTCGAATCAAAGCCCATCTCCACGTGTTGACACACTCACACTCGGACAAACACACCGACAGCACCCCCGTGACCCGCGGGGATTATATTAAAAGGAAAAAAGTTTGAGTGCAACAAAGTGAGAGGAAAGTGGAAAGGAGGGGGGGGGAAAGAGAGAGAGAGAGAGAGAAAACAGCCAGTGGTCAGCAAACGAGTCCGGCAGTCCGAGAGCCAATCTGCAGAATCATTAGTGGAGGCTCATCAGAGCGGCTGAGGAAGTGTAGCAGAGGCTGGTGTACACACATTAACCCCGTGCCACCACATGAGAGAGGAGGGAGCCATGCATGTTTTAATTAGCGCCGCTGCTGCTGGGGGGGGGTGGGACGGGGACGGGGGGGGGGAGGGAGAACTCGTGGGCCCGGGAGCTACAAGCGGCGCTGCCACGTCGCCCCGGGGCCATCACAGGGGCCGCGGTGACACACTCCCCCGGCCTTGTTAAGCAGCCAATTAACAAAGCCAGGGCCTGGTCGTGTCCACAGCTCCTGACCTGTTCTGATCACTGGGAGAGAGAGAGTGTGAGTGTGTGTCTGTGTGTGTGTGTGTGTGTGTGTGTTAGAGGGGCTTGTTAGAGTTGATACTCTGGTAATTAAAAGGTGGGACATTTCTAATTCACTGTCACGGAGGACGCTTGGGAAGCTTGGACACTGTCCAACCAGACCCGTGGCCACCAGCTTTCTTTTCCCCTGGCGGAAATATTACAAGTATGATCAGGTTTGGTTTTTAATTAGTTATCGTTTGCAATAAAAAACTGAGTGACACACTAATGACTGACAGCTCGGTGGGACCTCGATACCCTGGAGTTATCCCCTGATCACTACTGCACAGACTCAAGAAGACTTCCTTCAGAGGACTCGGTCCACGAAGTCTGAGCCGAGAGACTGAGTGTGTGTCTGTGTGTTTCAGTGTGTGTCTGTGTGATGGTGAGTGTGTGTCTGTGTGTTTCAGTGTGTGTCTGTGTGTGTCTGTGTGTGTGTGTGTGTCTGTAAGGTCGGGCTGGGGCTTGAAAGAGTTGATACTCCGGTAATTAAAAGGTGAGACATTTCTAATTTACTGTCATGGATGATATTTGGACAGTTTGGACGCCGTCCAACCCGACCCGTTTTCTTTTCCCTTGGCTGAAATATTACAAGCATGAATTTCAAACTACTCTATAACTCAATATATAATCATTTAATTCCATATAACAACCAGATTTTTGCTATTGATAAATTATCAAATAAACCGAACCTCTTTTTGTTTAAAGGCTAATTTATTAAGATGTAAACTAGAACATAGATTTAATCTCTTTTTCTCCATGTCTCTCTCTCATATATAATAATTTTGAAAAATAAATACATGCACATTATTGCTGCTGTAAATAAAGACCCACCCACACATGAATTTCTCTGTGACATCACAGAAAACGAGCTGCGTTTCCCCTGAGATGTTTTGGACAGAAAGAGGCAGGAAAACAAACACGCAGCATAAACCAACAAACGTGAAAATTAGAAATGAAACACTGATGAATACATAAATCCCATCCCTGCCTGTAAAGTGCAGCCGGGGTCCTTGGCAGAGCCTTTCAAGTGAGATAACCTTGGTGTAGCCGAACCTTGTCGGTAACAAGGGAACTGAATTCTGTTCCAAATGGAGCGGCTGCTTTTAGAATCAAGAAACTATAGGTCAGTTTTGCCATTATCTCGTGTCTGTGTCACATGTTGTGCCGAGTTCGAAGTGAAATTATTCATGAACCAATTAGTCGTAGCAGTACAGCTTGAAGCAAATATAATTGGGCAGCAATTATGGATCGGCTCCTTCTTTGCTAGACCTTGCTGCAAGAGAGGTCTGGTTTTGCGCGGCTAGAACTTTCCTGTCATTCGTCTCCGAGTGTGAGCACGAGTATCAGCTGTAGGCGATCCTCACTGCACACAGGGAGAGGGAGAGTGTTCAGGGAGAGAGAGAGAGAGAGAGAGAGAGAGAGAGACGCTGATGCCAATTATTTCCTGAGTAACAGGCAGGAAATGCAGCAACAGACAATAAATAAGAGAATTAGGAAATAAACCACACTAGTGCATTTTATCACTTTCACGAGTCTGTGAACAACTGTAGCTCCTTATGTTTCCCATTCAGAGTTATGGTTCAAGTCTCATTAGGGGCGCTCATGCTAAAACTGAGTTTCATACGCTTCATACTCTCACAGCCACTTCCTTGAGATCCACATTACGTTCAGTGTGAAGTATGTGGCGATTAAAAAAAGGAAGTCCTGGTTTATTTTGCCTTCTCTCACTGTGAAGTGCTGGAAGGAGCTCACTGTACATGTGCTGCTGCTGCAGAGCCAGCGCTGCTCCAGTTGTATATAAATAAACTGTCAGGTTCTGAGACGTTACTTAATGAAGGGTCCGGCTGCCGAGGCTCGGTGGGAGTCCACTTTCCTTACACGGATTCTGACACTTGAACGGTGAAGTGACGCAACTCGTGGAAAGATCACACGCCAAGTTTCTGGCCGTGGTTGCGCGGCGAGCGCTGGTGTGTGTCCGTCTGAGTGGAAGAGCGTCTGTGTGCGTCTGTGTGCGTCTGTGTGCGTGCATGTGAACGCTTACAGGATAATTGCAGAGAACTGGAGATGCTCGCAGCTCGGGACATCTTTTTCTACATTCTTTATTATATTCAGACACTCTGACAGGATGTCATGTGTGTCATGTAGCTGTGTCTCCACAATAGACTGTAAACAAAGATGGACGACATGACAGCTCCACAAAGAAGAAGCCGGAGAGGCTTGATTGCCCCCTGGTGGTTGGCTGCATCATCAGGGATGAACTCTTCTCCATGTTAGCAGATGGGACTTCACTAAAGAGCCTCGTGATATAAATCTTTCTAAAAGTATTTTTTGTTTCTCATTTTAAGTTCTTAACACTAATGAATGTCCGAGTGCTCATGATTCTGATAAGTTTGGTATTTATTAGTTATTTGCACAAGTGGCTCAATTTTCTACCAGGAAATCTTTCTGTGAATTGTAATCTGCTCATAACTTTACTGTCAGCACATTATCTAATTATTACAGACAGGAAATATGATTGAAAACTCTAACGATAAGGTGCAATAAGGCAGAATTATCCATTAAATATGACCACAGCACTTAGCTGCACTGCATTGGCCCTCAGTCACTTTTAGAAATGATTTTAATAATTTATTGATAACTTCTGAGGCTGTTGGTTGTCTGGCTCCTGTTTGCTGGGACTCTGACCCCCCCCAGAAATCCTCTTCTTCTTCTGCATTGTTCTCCAGAGCCGACCGGTGTCAGTCGCTTCTCAGGTATTTTCAAACACAAGGCTCCTCGTCTATTCAACAGTTTAACTAAGGAGATTATTTAACAATGGACTCGGTGAGTTAAGTCGTTTATCAACAAAAATGTAACAATACGCATCTTAAATGTGAGGATTTGCTCTTTTCTACGCTTCATTTCATTGAGAAATAAATATTTACTGCGTTTTGAACTGTTGGTCAAACAAAACAAAAAGCTTCAGGCGTTGTTTTACTTTTAAACGTTGTTTTCCTGAAAAAAAAAAAACAAAAAACATTTGATAATGAAACTAATCCGTTGGCGAAATTAAATTGAAAATCTGTTTTTATTAAAACCCTAATCGTTAGTAATTCTCTTGGTTCGTAAACCATTTAAAGTTTCTTATTTAATATGAATATTATAGTTTGTGTGCCTCTGTTGTGTCTCTGCACTTTATGTATTTTTAACGATCAAATTAATCTTCTTGTTTAAAAGCTTCTTTTTTTTTAATGGTGTTAGGATTTCGAATGTTTTTCATTTGAGATATTATGTAAACACAATTTGTTTGTGTGTGTCTGTGTGAGTGAGTCCTTGTTAACCTCTGCACAAATCTACACATTGATGAGCATGTGAATGTGCCCACGTGTTACATCCCCGAGTGTTACAGCATGTACATGTGCCAGTGTGTGTGTGTGTTGTGTGTTGTGTGTTGTGTGTTGTGTGTGTGTGTTGTGTGTGCATACAGTTGACGGGTGTTACCTGACAGACGTCGGAGCGGATGCCAGTCTTCCAGAAGCCCTGACTGCTGAGCTCCACTGTCACCTCACGGCGCATAGTGTTCTTCTGGCGGATCTTCTGAAGAGCTTCCTGCCAAACAACCAGCCAGTCAATTATTGATCCGCTGGAGCACAGCCCACAGGGACAGCCAGCATCCTCCAAACACCCCCCCGCCCCCCCGCCCGCCCTCACCCCTTCCCTTCTCTCCCAACAGATACGCTGGCACATGCAATAAACTGAAACCTGCACGGCAACGACAAGCATAGGGTACAGCAGTGGACAGGAGCTGCAGGAGAAGTGACAGCTCTGTTGGTCCCGGCTAATTGAGGCGCTGCCATGGGTCAGTGTGGTGGTGGTGGGGGGGTGGTGGTGGTGGTGGTGGTGGTGGTGGGACAGGGTGTAGGAGGGCTGATGCTGAAGCTTCGGTCCCAGCCACCCAGTGCAGAGGCACCACCTGCCTGCCCATTAGGAGAAGCACACAAGAGCCTGGAGGATGCTCCATCAGCAGCAGCAGGACTCACAACACACACACACACACAGACACACACACACACACACAGACACACACAGAGACACACACACACACAGCCTCATGTCAGCCCTACAGCAAATAACTGCAAATTCAGTGGGGGTGGTTGAGTTTGAGACAAGAGGGTCCTACAAATAACAAGCAAGATGGGAGATGTATTGACAGACTGCTCCTCCTCAAAGAGAGAGAGAGAGTGTGTGTGTGTGTTTCTGTGTGTGTGTGTGTGTGTGTCTGTGTGTGTCTGTGTGTGTGTGTGTGTGCATGTGTTTCATTTCGACTGAGACGCCACTGACTCCGTCGGAGTTCGCCGTGATCTGCCTAAAATGGAACGGCAGGAATTTTTTTTTTTGACTCGCAGAGAAAATAAGAACAACAAAGGCATGAATAAATAATGCCATCCTACTTTGAACTGTGCATCAAAGTGAACACGCTCGCCCACGCGCCAACACGCGCACGTGCAACCACACGCTGCACATCCTCCCGTGCACGGCCAGCCACTGTATATATACGGAGAGCAGTAATCACAGAGAACTGCGAATGATATGTAAATACTTTATTATGCAAGGGCTTTCTACAGGGTCAGGGAATGGACAGAAGCACGGAAAGTAAATAATTAACTAGGACGGGGAGGGAGAGAGAGAAACTCTCCGCCGGTCAAACAGAAGAGTCACGGCACATTTGACTTATATCATCACATCCTTGTGCTGAGAGGAGTGTTTGTGTTTTTTTTGGATCAGGTTGAGGTCAAACACCAAAGACACCGGCTGAAACTCAATGCCGGCTGACGGCAAAAAAACGCATCTGTTGCACTCGACTTCCTTTGCAGGTTCGTTTAGTGGCTTCGCTGTATTTTCATCACGTCGTCTGAACGTGGAAAAGGAGAAGATGAAAGCTACCGGACTTGCAGATAGTCCGAGATAAGGTCTTGGGGAAAGTTTGCCGTAGATTTTCAGGTTTCCAGAGGACAAATAATGTTTTTTTTCCAACATGGCTGACCTTTACCCTGAGATCAGAATGTTGTATTTGTAATGAGGGATGTGTTGACTGGAGCCCGTCCAACACTTCGCTCTTAGCATTTATGTTTTCCACTATGCATTGGCATGAACTTATTTTAAAAATAGTATAGTGATAGTAAAATAATATAGTAATGTCACGGATGGAAATGGTGTAATATTCTATTTTTACAACATCTAGTACATTTAGCTTTTCTTATAGTTTTGAAATGCAGTTTTATTCATTCACAAATGCACAATACAAATGTCTAACACATTGTATATTCAATCTTAAGCTGAAAGGTAAGTTTCTATGAATTTTTCTGTGTTTTCTACATCAGTATAAAAACTGATTAGTCTTTCATAACAATTAAGATGGGTCATTCTGTCTAACTTGGCATTTTTACCCATTATATTTCGATTTTATTATTATTTTTACTTCGTTACCTTCATCTTTCTCTCTGCATCTTTATTAAGCCCCAGAACCAAACATATCAAAGCTCTTGGGAAGACCCAGATATGTAATGTACATCGAGCGGGATAACAATCGTATATCAACCGATAGACTGAAAATATAAAACCCACAACCCTCTCAGGTTCTTGTGTGGCCCGGCTGAAGCCCAGAAGAAAATCCGCAGAACGAGTTGGAGATAGCTTTGTGAAGAATCTCCTCCTACAGCTCGACCGAGCTCGGCCAAATCTGCAAGGAGGAATCAGAGCAAATCCCCAAATCCACATATGCCGAGCTGATAGAGGAGACTCCGAGCTGAGTTCACTGCCAAAGTACAGACTCGGGACCTAATACTTATTCAAATTAGAGATATGCGATCATGAAGAAACATACGTCTGTATTTCATTTTTATTACCGTTACAAAACTTTCTTAATGGCACATTCTCGCCTTGTGTTAATGGGTTACGTTCTCCTGAATTGTCCAGAAGGGCCCTGGTGTGAAGTCCACTTCTCGCCGTGGTTTAAACACACCGCTGATCTGTTGAACGCCAAACCAAGCACCGAGGAACCACAGGTCCGACTGGAGGAGCCCACCCACTTCTCAGACTGATTCTTAATGGAAGCAAACGTCTATCAGAGGAGCCGGTGTTCAGTCAGTGACAGACCATTTACACCCAGAAGCCCCAGCGTTCCCGGCGGCATTAACTAAGTAGCGATGCCACGCTGCCACTCCGGTGAAGAGACACTGACGCCGCTAACGCTCGCGGAGCTGCCTGACGGAGCCGGCGTGAGCGTGTGCATGTGTTGGGGTTTGCTAATTGCTCCGGTGCAGTCTGACAGTAGGATTGTCAGGGGCCGTTAGCCGACAGCTTTTGCCGAGCTACCTGGGAAACAAGCTAATTGAGCTCAGGAGTTCCTGCTCATTATTGGTTCAGAGTGAATCAAACTGAGCGAAGAGGGGGAGACGGGGATCCGAGTCCTCAGAGAGAGGACGAGCTGTATCTGCTGCGGAGAAGTTATCGCAGCCCGTCCTCCAGGAGAGATACGACGGGACAAGGCGCTGGAGCTCGGCTGCTCCGGGCCGCACACGCAGCACCTGGACCCGGTGATTCCCTTTGGCTGCACGGTCATTACTCCGCTAAACCCAGAACCTTTCCCCGTCCTCAGGCCCTGGCGGGGATTTGACCTTCACTCTCAACTCGGGGGAGCATTTACCGCCGTCTTATCCTGAGCTGGAGCTCCATCTAAATTATGCTGTTAAAAAGGACGGATTCCCATTTCTCAAGATGTCTTAAAACAATAATCTGTGGAATGAACTCCTGAAGCCTCGTGTTACCTTCAGACAGACTTTTACTTTATTTCTTAAAAGGTCACTGCGAAGAGGAGGAAAAACTGATTCACTCCAACATATGACAATGAAACCTGAACCTTCCCTTTTTATTGGTTTAAGAAAGATGTCATCTGTTCATCCAACGACTCTATAAGTGTGAAAGTATGTCTGTTGTCTGTGTCTCTGTTCGGTGCCTGTATCCTTGTTACTGAGAGGAAACAGCTGACTTCCACCGGCGGCTTCCAGACGAGCAGCAGTAGAATCAACGCTCACAGCAGGAGGAATAGTAATGGTAATAGTTTGGTGTTTTAAATCAATGGCTGAGAATCTCTCGTATCAGACGATACAAGCGAGCGCATAACCTTTCTCATCCGCTGGAAACAAACTCCCCCGGAGGATTCAAGCCGAAAGCTCGTTGCATCACATCCACGAGAAAAAAAAACAAACGATCTACAGCCTGGCATCGTTAAAAAACGAGTGTGTCAAAGGCAACGGGGAAAATCAAAGCGCGTGTGTTAGCTTTCAACCCACCTCTCTCTGTGTCAGCTTCTGCTTGTCGATCTGCTTGACCTTGGGGCTGTTGGCCAGCAGGTGGCGTAGTTTCACGTAGCTCTTCCACAGCTTCTGGTACCTGCCGACGGAGAACAAGGTGAAGCCGGGGCTGACAGGAGTCCGTCTCCCACTCACTTCGCTGATTTGCGGCAACACATCAATATTTTAATCGGGCGGCTCGGCCGATATTAAACATAATTTAACAGTTGCCTGGGGCCGTTGTTGCATTAGCTGCTTTGTGTGAGGCCCGTGCACACTTCGGATTCTCTGCGTTGCGCACGTCGACCGCGTGCACTTCACCTCATTATCTACGCTGCTGAAAAAGTCATAAAACATTTGATCGCCCCTCAAGAGCAAACTCGCAACCTCCTCGTTCTCACTTTCTGTGAAGCCCAATTGTCTTTTACACTCATTTGCATCTGAACGGAGGCAGGGAGTTATCGGCAAGGTGACATGTCGCCACCACACTAACCGCCTCCCCTTTCTCCCCCCACCTCTGCCCCCCCCACCCCCACACCTCCTTCTCTCTCTCTCTCTCTCTTTTCAATCACACCCCCTGATTGATGCACTGAGGGCCGAGTGTGACCGTTCTGCTCCCATTCAGGAGACTTTCTCCTCATTTGCCCAGAGTTATTCAATTATGATTGGTGGGACGGAGGGGTGAGGTGGTGGGGGGTTTTTTTTCGGGGACATGACGGTGCACTGACGGAGAGAGAGCAAGGAGGCAGAGAGAGAGGAGAGACAGGAGGGAGAGGAGATGGAGAGACGGGGAGGGTGTACTGAGGAACAGAAGAATTACAGAGCTTTAATAGTGGGGACTTCATTAGAGACTGAGACGAGGGAATGAGACGGCTTTACCGCCCCGATTATCAGCTCACCACCACCTCCGCACTGAAGCAGCCGGAGCGGGCGAGAGAGAGGAAGAAAGAGAAGCTCGCCACAGACAGAGAGAGAGAGAAAGAGAAAGAGAGAGTGAGTCCATCCAGCCTGGGAGGCCTCCTCGTCCCCAATCCGCTCCAATGACCTTTCCACAGATCCACTGTGTGCTCTCTGGGTAGCCGCTGCCTGCACTTGCTTTCATTAGCATATGCTTCCACTTCCTGTCTCTTGCCGTTCTCAGACAAACCATCTGTAACATCACTGGTTTCATCTACCTGCTGAAGTAATGACTCTTTGAGAATTTAACCAAATGTTCGGGGATGGCTACGTTCAAACATGGAGGGTCAATGGCAAGCGTGATGTAGAGGGTCAGTTTTAAACGTATAGTGTGTACACCTCGGCCCCCCGCTTGCTGACTTCAATACTGCTTTTCCCTCTAACTTTATAATATTGTATTTTACAATTAAATGTAGATAGCCTGTTATATATTTGAAGACCAATGTCGTGTGTATGAATATGAGAATGAAAGAACAAGGACATGTTTGGACAATCTGAAGTGGTACATAGATGTTAATATTGAGGTGATACAATATATAGTAATTGTTGATTTTCAATCATGAATACTGACGTCTGTAAATACACACTTAAATATTTTTCCCATATTATAACACTAATTCTTGCCAGAAGTGCCTTTTGAGTACTTAATGCTTTATGTACTGATTTCTAGATTAATGAGATTCTAGGGGAATCTCAATTAAAAGAATAACAAAGGCCTAAGCTGTGTCTCAGTTCAAGTCTTCGTGGGATGGGTAGAGAAGCACAAAGTGAAAAAGAGACTCATGTTCAATAGATGTGTCTCGTCCTCTTCTCTGCTTCTTGAACTCCCTTCACATCTCTGCATGTCTCCCCCTTCCCTCCCTCCGTCCCTCCATTATGTGTCTCATCCCTCCTCGGCTGTCACTCTCCGTCCTGCTCCATCCCTCCTTCCTTTCCTGCTGCCTTTTCTTTACATTCGCTGACCTCTGACACGTCATCATTCTTGCCTCAGCGGTCGTGATGGCGCTGGCAGAAGATCGAGTGGCGGCCCTGAACACAAAATGTGTCCAGTGGGCAGCGTGCACAGCTTCTTCAGTCTCTCCCGAGTAAATAAATAGGCTGCTGTGTCCAAGGCTCCGTCTCTGAGAGGCTGCCGCCGCAATCAACACCGACTCCTGCCCTCGCTACATGCATCATTAGCAGCGGTAGGAAATCCTTTCCGCTGGTCCCTTACTACTCGTGTCTGCATCAGCTAATGATGTCCCAGTCCATCCATAAATTTGTCGTTGTGTGCAGCTTTGGGAAGTTTGACACGGCAGCGGGGTGCACGGGGATGAAAGAGCTCAGCGGACAGACTGCTAAAGCGCAGCAGCAGGGGGAGAGAGAGGACATTAGTCGGAGGGAGGAAGCAAACTAAATGGATTTTTCCTACTGATCGTCCTCTTGTTTGCATCTTCATCAGAACCATTTTCCTCCCCGCACCTCCTTCTTAAGAGTCGTAAACAAGACCAGATATTTGAGTTTTGAAAAGAAATAAATCACAGGGTTAAATTTAGAAGGAGAGCGCACCGACAGGGTGGCGTGGAGACTCGTGATTGGCGCCTGGCGCGGCGTTGACGCACGACTCGGAAAACACCTCAAGAGGCCGCGGCTCGGATGGTCTAATACATTGCTTTCGTTAATTATGCAGCGGCACAGTACAGTATTCCCTACTGCTGCCTGTGGTGTGTGTGTGTAAGTGTGTGTGTGTGTGTGTGTGTGTGTGTGTGTGTGTGCGTGTGTGTGCGTGTGTGCGTGTGTGTGCGTGTGTGTGTGTGTGTGTGTGTGTGTGTGTGTGTGTGTGTGTGGCATTACTATTCACAAGACATAAACCACAGCAGCTCCCATGGCGAAGGCACCCAGCGGAAACCTGGGACCCGTGACGACGCATGTGAAAATGTCATGCCACTCGTTTCCTCATCCCCTCAACTCCCCTTCCCATCTATTCGCCCCCCCACTCCACCCCCCCTCTACTCGACATACGCCATTCTTCCCCTCCATGTGCGACACGAAGGATTCTGCCGTCAAAGCGTCCTGCGAGAGCGCTGGTGAATGAGGAGTCGTGGGAACGAGGGAGACGGGACGCAGCAGGCGGGAACTATAAGGGGAAGGATCTTTATTTGGATGGCATTTGTGTGTGTGGAGTGTGTGGGTCTGTGTGGGGGTGTGTGTGCACGTGTGCGATCTTACTGAGGGTCTCCGGCGTAGCTGAGCTGAGCGGGACGGATTCCAAAGTGGACGATGATGGGGAAGGTGATGACATCCGGGTTGAACTGCTCCCTGTCCAGTTGGTCGATCCGCACCGAGCTGGGTTTCTAAGGGGAATAAAAAGAGGTCGCACATTACACTATGAACACATTCACATGGCGACAAGGCAGCCATCAGTCAACCATCTGCTCCCAATATGTGAAATAACAAATAATCCGCGCCAGGAGGCTCGTCTGTCACAGGCATGTTGAGGGGATGAGGCCCGGATTCGGCTTGTAGCGAGCGCGCAACGATGATAAAGGGATGTCAGGGCACGGCGAGCTAGCTTCTGACGCTCTTATCGGGGGGGGGGGGGGAGATTGACAAGCAACATGTCCTCAGCAGACTCCCAATCACAGCGAGCCTGTCAGGCGTTCTGCCAGATCAGAGGAGGGGGCTGGAGCATCGGGCGCGAGTAGCTGCACGCGGCAGATGGCCCGAGGCGCTCGGCTTCACCTTGACACCAGCCGCGCATGCTCCTCCCAACCTGCGTGCTGACTCTGACCGGCCGACTGCGATTCTGCCTTTAATGGCAACATGATCAGGTTTGATTGGCGTGCTGGACGGCGTGATGACTGTTTACGGCCCCTATGCAAATGTGTTGTAAATGCTAATTTATACACACGAGGCCATTTAGCGTCTCCTGGTTCTTTACATGCGCTTTAATGGCCCATAGCTGATTGAAGGTTGTGGCGCAGGCCCGCTCTGTGAAACGACCGCTTGTGCACGTTGTGTTTGATTGGCAGCGAACCCGGTGACCTTGACGTAACACAACACAGGACTACACAACGAGACCGTGTTGTGGGCTGAGCCGGACGCAGCGTCTTCTTACTTTCAAAATAAGAGTCAACTCGTTGTTTCCTCGACTGATCCATCGACTCATTGACTTTTTAGGGGCCGTCCCAGAGGGTTTACTGACAGATTCATCGATAAAGCAAACATCTTCAGTTGTCGTCCTACTCTCATCTCTGGAAGATGATAAAACAAATCTGGGAAAGACTGGGATTTGACTAAAAACTAGGGCTGCCGCGATTCGTCGACGTCATCGATTACGTCGATGCTGAAAATGCGTCGACGCATTTTTTTTGTTAAACCGCTGGGCGCATGGTGCGGCTGGGGGAGCAGCCGCCCCGGCGCCCTCCACGCAGCCGGAGGCCCGGTGTGCGGCCCGCATCAATTTTTTTTTGGGCTGGGGGGGGTGTTCGTCTCGTCCTCGTCGCCTCACGGCGTCGCTGGTGCGGGGGCTTCCTTTCTCTTGGACCGCGGGGCGGAGGGCGGGCCCTGGACGCGTGTCGGGTCCTTCTCGCGTCACCTCAGCTACGGCGCCCGCGGGGGGAACCCTCCGTTCGCGCGGGGGGGGCGGTCGCTAGCGCTAGCCTGAGTCCAGAACATGTGGACATGCTGACATTCTTACATTACAACACGCATGTCTAACTAACGTTTGAGTTTGATTTTGAGCTGGACACCATTGTTTCTTATACTTTAAACATCTTGCACTTGTTTAATATGCAGACCTAACCTTTTTATTTTGATAAGGGGTTAAATAGAAACTTTGATATCTTTTTGAGTTGCACTGCTGACTCAACTTATAAGCCCTCTTTTTGATTTATTTTTATCATGTTGGAGTTGCTAGTTTAAACCTACTGTTTGGCACTTATATACTAATATTTGAGCCTTTGTTTACATTTTGTTTTGTGCTGCATTATATGATGACATACAGTTTGTAGTCAAAATAAAATTAACTGATATGAAATGGTCAATTAGGTTTTTTTCGGAGGAAAATTAATCATTTAGATTAATCGACTAATCGATAAAATAGTCGTCAGATTAATCGATAGAAAAATAGTCGTTAGTGGCAGCCCTACTAAAAACACAAGATTCATACAGAACTGATTCTCCAGTTCAGGTTCCAGGTACCGAGCTTCTCTGACTTGTGAATACACGGATGTTCAAGCTCTTTGTCGGCAGCAGGTCTTTACTTGCCACAGGTCAATTGCTGCAGGTCACTTATACAAGAGAGCTGCAACCACACAGATGACCAAGGATTCTACTTGATGACTCAAACTTTGAATAGAACTGAACTATAGATGGAGGAATCTTTCTGAAGGCATGCAGGCCAAGTCATTGCTTCTCTACATGTTATATGACTAAATGAAAGAGCAGATCAACTCTACAACGGCAGAACAACACCTGGACAACCTACTGCATTGCACATGCCAGGATTTTCTTTCATTGAACAACTCATCATCTTCTGTATTTTGCTCTTGGGAACCTTTTGGTATAAGCAGTGGATTTCATGCTATGCGATGTTGTTGCTCTTCACTCACATACCAAGTTGTTTGAGTGACTCCAAGGCAACAGCTTACAAATCTGAGGGCAGAGACTATAAATCCCTGCACACAGACTTCTAAACCCACAGCCTTCACAGCCTCACTTGGGTCTTGTATTTCCCCACAGGGCTCAGTAACTCCACGCGTTTGGTAAGTTCTGGGTAATTTGTGTGTCTTTTGGACACTGGAGGTAATAAAAACCAACATAACAACCAAACCCACTAACCCAGAGCCTGAGAGCGACAATGAAGATGACCACTGTTGACCGTTGCTATAGATTGTTCCACTTCCAGCAAACAGAGCAAGTCTCCGTGTGTGACCTTTTTAATGGACTTTGCTTGAGTGGCAGCCCAATCTTTAACTTGAGTCTGGGGATAGAAGACTATTAAACACCCGACGCTCTGCAAAAACATGACAGCAACAATTCAGTCCTGTCAGGAAGAGCCCGTGACTCGATAACTCAACCACGCCAAAGGTTATACAATCATATTCATTGTTCCTACGCAACCTCTTAGCTAGCAATGACATGTTCACCTTTACCCACAACACAATTATTGTACATTCCGTTAAAATATGGGCCCTAGAGGAAGAAGGTCGCCCGACTCTGCTGTGACATAAACGCTTCGGCCCGAGTCTTGTTGGTGACAGCAAACGCCCTTGGGGATAATAGGTGAGGCTGATGTCACAGGCTAACACACACAACAGCCTTATTGCTGCCGTGTCCGGGTCGGGGGGGGCGACGGACGCCCTTGGAACTGTGGACAAGGCCACTTCCTGTCGCAGCAGAGGAGCTGAGGCCTCACCATGCCCGGGTGGGTGACGATCATGCCCTTGCACTCCTCCGCGTATTTCTGCCAATCCAGCTCCTCCCACTGCAGCATGTCTGCGATCTCCTCCTCGGGGACGAGCGGCTTGCTGCTGCGGAGCAGGTAGAGGAGCACCTGGTGCATGGACAGCACCTCCTTCCCGCCATCTAGGACATACATATTCAACAACGCAATTACACACGGTAAGATAAATACACACAACTTAATTGGAATAGACAAGGAGTCATGGCTGCAGAGGCCGTGGCTCCACTGGGGGAGGAAAGTCTTTCACTGAGGTTTTCATTCGCTGCTTAAATCCTTGGCCTAAAAATCAACATTCATGTTTAAAAAAAACACGAGCGTCTCACCTCACTTCACCTCTGCCAGCTCGGAGTTTTTGAGCCAATATTACACGCTCTGAAAATGTCCCGATGCATCACAATTGCATTGTTCAGGAAACGCTCAGGTGAACACAGGCGGCGAGGAAAGGTCGGACGCCGCACAATACGTGAAGGAGCATAATGACACGCTGAAGGAATAACATTCAAATGTGTACTTACAAAGTCAGGAGGGGACAGAGAGTCACTTATGAATGTGCAGAAAATACAACACGCACACACATGCACACACACACATGCACTCTCCTAAGTCAAACATACTCGGTTTAATAGACACTCATGCAAAATTGATTGACCTCCATTTTTGTGTGTGCACATGGACAGACACATTGAAAAATCCACTGCTCTCTCTGTCCTGGAAATGCATTAAGAACATAACAAATGCAGACACACACACGCAGACACTGTAACTTCCACACATCACTCTCTCCTCACTCTCTTTACACATCACAAACATCGGATTGGACAGTTTGCTTTTCTTTTTCGTGCTTTTGTAAAAGAGGCAGATACATGTTTGCAGCGGACCAAATTGGAGGAGCTGGGAGAGAAATTGTTTTCTGATGGAAAGAAGGTAGGTGGCACGGCTGTCATAACAAACTCAGCGTCGGTATCATAGTGCACCAGCACCATCATGTGCATCGAAGATGAATATCACGCAGCCACACAGCTGCTCGGGCTCTGTAACTGAAGCTCTGACATCAGCATCACATGCAGAGATGTATAACTGCTGGAGACGTGCATCCTTTTTTGCTCTTCCTCTGCATGTTTTAACCGGAGAACTGCATTACCACTGACCAACAGAGGGAGACAAACAGCAAAGTAGTGGCGGAGCAATGCCGGTTGTTGAGAGTTTTTCTTACCAGGTAAGAATCGGACGAAACGCGGCATGAAATGGAAACCCCGACATCCGGAGGTCTGGTCCTCCAGCTCCGGCCCTGGACAAGGGAGAAGAATTTCTATTTGTCTGGTTGTTTGTTTCTTTGCACAACACAAGTCTGACAAGCTCTTCACACACATCTGAGATTTAGAGTGGAAAGTTATGGCTGGAATGACAACCACAGTTCTGCTGCTTCCCAATTTCACGACAGTTATCAGAATCAGACTTTCAACGCAGCAGGAGTTTGTTCTTTTGTCTTTTCAAATCTTATTAATAACTGCAGACATTTGTCTTAAAATAAATACAGTCAGACCTTTATCTAACGGTAAACTTTAACGGACAAACACAATCTATTTTAAATAATCCTTGTGTTGTTCTTTTCTATTTTTAAGTGATATATTGTTTTTTCCAAATAATCTTTACAGGTCAGCAACAGAATAAATATGGATTCTCCCATTTCAGCCACATGAGATAATTCCCTCTCTCGTATCGACCAGTTTATGTGGTGGAGAATCATTTCTGCTTTGTGTGGAATGCACTGCCTGCCAATCCCAATTTGTAAAAGAAACTTGTTCCATCTTATGGGATTCCTACCTGTCAGGTTCCAGTCATACAGCTCGAGAACGTCCTGGAACAGGTAGGAGGCAAACAGCTCCAGGCCTCGGACGCAGTAGTTCTGGACACAGGAGACAGACGGTGTGAGAGCCGCACGAGAACACACAGTCCAGACTCAGGGTTCATGTAGATATGAGAGATAAGTAAATCCAGTTCTCTAACTTTATCACATAAGCCACTGTATCGCTGTAATCAACTTCAGCAGGTTAAAAAGAATCCCCTCTCGCTCCTCTGAAAGGATTAGCACCTGGGCTCGCCCGGGCGCTGAGGTGTGAGGGTTACGCGTTCGGCTCAGCCGCGCTCAGGCTGAGCCGCTTGAGATAAAATAAAATAAGAAAAATAAAAAAAAGAGACAAAGGGGGTGAAAAGGAGCCGGGAGATAAAGTGGGGTTTTACTGACCTCGGGTGTCATCTCCTCTATGAAGTGAATGGTGTAATCTATGTTGAAGCGGATCACACGGCACAATGGAATCTGTGATGATGAAAAGGAGCAGAGGACAGGGAGAAGAAAGGACGGGCCGACTCATTACCATGGCGTTAGGTAGAGGTTACAGCTTTTCAAGGAAACTCATTAAAAACTCATCCTGGCTTGCAGAGCTTGTCCAGAGTGGAGCTCTCGCATGTACAGAGAAGGTTCGAACGCTGAAGGAACCCAGCTCTGACTCGCTGTGTGAGGATCAACCTGCAAAACCTACGGCCAAATTAAACACCAAGACATGTACACACACTCGATGACATGCACCTGACTCTTCAAAATTAAGTAACTCGAATCTCACTAAAGAGATAAGCCTGCTCTTCTGTGTTTAATCTCCCTAGTTACACGCTCTTTGTTGTCTGAGCGCAGGGGGACATTTTAAGGGATTAACCTGGGAGTCACATTCATTCTTGCCCATCCTGGCGGCTAACTAGCAGGGGGCTAATATCACCACGCTCCGAGGTTTTCTAATCCCCACGCTGCCACAAAGCGTTTACCCCAGCTTTTAACAAGGGCTGCTTAAATTATCCAGTTTAAATCATGCCTAATCCTCTGAGCTCCTTTCAGACGAGGCAGATATTGACCAAGTGGTTTATTATTCATACATGCAGGAGGACACGCACACACGTGTAGACGCTGACCCACAAAAAGCACACGTGGAATTTTCACACTTTAAAAGGGGAGTTTTCAAGAAACCGGGTTTTGTTGTCTCCCGTCGATTTCTTATCTCGTTTGAACTTAAGAGTCGGGGGGGGGGTCGGGGCTCAAACGGCTGCAGAAAGAGCAGCGACCTTTTAAAGTGGCGACCTCTCTCATGTTCGACAGTCACCGGCGTTCAAAAGCGACGGAGAGGACTCTGCACAAGGTCAACGCGCTGAGAGGAGGTCGTTGTCCGGGCGACAAAGACGTCAACGACCTAAAGCCAAATGCCAATATGAAGATATTTTTGAATAATGTGGAGGAGTTCAAGGAGGAGGATAAATTCTGACTACATTATATCTGCAGCCTTGACAGACACATAGAATGAGGAAGTGCCATATGAGAAGTCACCGGTGTTTATCTCCAATATTCAGCCAGGAAACTTTTGAAATATGATGAATTCTAAACAGAAATTGGTGGATTTGTTACAGCGGCAGCTCTTTTGGTTTAGGAAGCCGGGGATCATGGGTAATATCCATCGTTCAGCATTGTTTCAGTGCAATGAGGGAACTGTGTTATCGTTCTATTCCTCCGAGCGTTTTTCTTCTTATTATTCTGGTGATATTTCCTCTTTGCAGGTTAAGAATAGCACAATGTAAATAAAGTTTATTGTTGAATATGAACACTTGAATATGAAATTACTTTCCCTTGGTTAAATGTGGAGTTTTATTTTAACTCATGGAAATATACTGATTGAGATGCCTGCCTCTACACACGGAGAGTAACTGCAAACTCCAGGTACCTAAATAAATAACGATGACATTAAATATAAAAAACAAAAAGAACAGACGTGTACATTTACGCCCACTTCCTGTCAGAACTCTGAAAGCATCGTGGTGAGGAACAAAGCCGGCTTACGTTAGTGAGAGGACTGTGGGAGAAGAGAGAGAATCCTTCGAACAGATACTCGTGGTCGTCGTACTCGATCACCGTCGGCCTGTCGGTCTGAGAACAGGAAACAGGAAGTCAGGTTTTTATACAGCGATTACAATTCATTCAACTATGAAGTAATGACACT
The DNA here is from genome assembly GCF_963576545.1 of Limanda limanda. Classification (NCBI taxonomy): domain Eukaryota; kingdom Metazoa; phylum Chordata; class Actinopteri; order Pleuronectiformes; family Pleuronectidae; genus Limanda; species Limanda limanda. The sequence continues at coordinate 4,079,723 of NC_083655.1, forward strand.
GATGATATCAATTCTGCTGTGTTAATATTCACATTTTTCTGCTTTTGTAAAAAGAAGGATTCCTACCAGGAAGTTGGTTGGCGGAGACACGGTGATCCTGTAGTGAAACAGTTTCCCCGAGTTGTTGTTCATGGTACGACACTGTTTCACTGCCTGAAAGAAAGAAAAAAACCTCTCAATAACATTTATCAACTTTAAAAGTGAATTATATATGTATGCTTTGCTCTCACATTATAATAAAACCAATGATGTGATTTCCGTGAATATTTGGGCTGTCTAGAATAATACCCATGCACCCGTGTGGCACAGCTTCAAGGTTAGGAGCGGGTGATTTATTCAGAGCGTGTCATACCTCCTCCCCCGGGTAGATGCTGTGGCGGATCCCTGTACGTCTGGCCTTGGCACTGCACTTACACAGGGGGCCATCATTCATCTGGACAGAAAGAAAATACGTAAATCAGACACAACCGCTCCACTTGCCGTGTATAACACCGGAGCCGCGGAACATTTCACATCTCCTAAACGCACTCTCCTGACCTTTACTCCTCCACTGGAGCTTGGAGGTTTTTAAAAAGTTTTTCCTGTGTGATGGTGTCGGGGTGACGTGAAGTCTTCATCAAGACACAAAGTGAAAAACTGTTCACCTACAGGTATGTGTTCAGGTTTTTGAACAGTTGGAAATCAAATTCATTGATATTTCAAATTCGAAAAAACTGAACCTCAATTTCCTGTCTCGTCTACTTAAGCATTATTTATTAGAATGTTTTCAAAAGCTCCCAGAGACGTGAACGTGTTGGAAATGCATTAAATGTTTGATAAAGTATTATATCTTGATGTATATATAAATGATAGATTCCCTGGCACCAGAATCCCAACACGTTTTCTTTCTTTAACGGGGCAGAGGTGCAGCTTCCCATTACTTCTCTTTCCTTCCGGATGAGACCTAGAGCCGATCCACGTTTGTCTTTTCTTCCTCCTACATCCTCCTAAACTAAATTAATAATATTATTTGACCTGAAGTCAAAGTGTCTGAGTTTTTCCCCCAATGTTTCTCTGCATTATTCAACATTCAGCAGGAGTTGGAAGATCAGATTTTTGGTCTTTTTGCCACATTTTGTCTGTTTTAGAATCGAATGAAGTCGTATATGTAATGTGCATATCACCCTATAGCTGTTAAATCCATATAGCTCAGGGTCTATTTTCTTTCTACAAGTCAAAAATTCCCCCTGGTGTTAGGGCCCAAATCTTCTGTCTGGATCCTCAGGCTTCGATTTGAGTGATATTAATGTTGTGGCGTTGCTTAAGAAGAATATAATGTAGACGATGAAATGCCAAAATGTGGTTTTGTAACATGATAAAACACGTCAAATCCAAAAACTTCCCTTGGTGAAGACAAACCCACCTGTCCCGGGTCGTTGTACCACAGCTCCTCGTGCAGGCGGTCGGGATGAGCTTTCTTCCTCTTGATCTCGGCGATGACATCAAAAACATCGGAGTCAGAGCTGCCGGAGCAGGTGCTTCCCTCGCCGTCTGACTCGCAGTCTGACTCACTGCTGCTGTTGTCTGGAACCAAAGTTCAGAAAAGGTCCTCCATCATTAGAGCGTTGTAGGGCAGACAAGTGAAACATAATTCGCTGAGCCGGGAGCCGGTCGGGTGGTTAAGCTCCCCCCCCCCGCTCAGCTGTGCCCTCGCACACTATCACACAACACCAAGTCACAGGGAAGCAATCTGTCAAAACGCCTCAGTCAGCGGTTTCAGAGGAATAATTATCCACACAATGCTGATGACACAGCAAACGTTCTTCTCTTCAATGTTTCATCAGGGAAACAAGTGGTGTTTGCATCATTTATCAATCACTACGTTGGATTCATTGATTCAATGTTCCAGCTCATTGTTCTTTCTTAACCATCTGCAGACTTTTATGACTCTGTGAGATTAAAGAGCAGCAGACATCTCATGTTTTCTTTACTTGTCACTGACAAGAAACCAAATGAGGATTATTATTATTAATCAGCTGAATAGTTTGTGGCTCTAAATAAGAAGATAATTCTATTCTTATAATTTAACTTGAGTTATTCACTATAAAAACTATGCACAAAGTAATAGAATCTGTATAACAAATCCAGAAATCTTAAACCTTCAATTTTTTGGACAAAACGATCGATTTGGCTGGATTATTTTTATTTTGAAACAGCACACATGTTTACATGGAAACTGAAGCTTCTTTCAGACGTGCACTGAACTCTCTAGAATAATAATCTCTAGAAACTATCCTGAGGAGCTGTATGTGAGAACACAAATGTTAGAGTGAGTTGCTCCAGACTTTTACCTTCCAGCTCCCGAATAAAAACTCTGTCAGAAGAAGCTCAGGTGAGAACACAGCCGAGGATTCACAGAGAGCGAGTGAAGAAACGTGTCAATGTTCTGATTTTAACCAGATTAGGACAGTAGAATAAAACACTGCCATGGAAACAATAAGAATCAAATTAAAACGTGTGGAATTTCCTGACCTTATTCACATTATGCAGGCAAATATATGTCTTAGTCTTTAGCATTTTGCCACATTCAGTTGCTGTCGATGTGAACGCAGGCACAGCTGAGCTCCGATGACGAGATGACATCACAGAATTCTGCTTTTATGATGCAGATTTTGATCGGGCGTGAAACATACTGTGCTTACGTGTTTAGTTTTATTAAATCTCATTGAGCGAGACTGAAACTGTTCAGGCGCTGAAGGAGACAATCGAGCTGACGACCGCGCAGATAAGATCATAAACACTGAAGTTAATCTCTGCCTCGACCTAATGCACGGCTGAGAACGCAGCCGCTTTTATGGCGCATCAATAACAAAAGGTTGTCGACGAATGTGTTTATTGTTCAATGTTATTTAGCCGCTGCACTTACCGGCAACAACTTACACGAGTACAAACACAACACGACAGAACGGAATCAATCACTGGCTGCTGGAGGTAAAGAAAACCACTAATGGTGATCTTTAGAGCCGGAAGATTAAAACAGAAATTATATCTCAGACTACATCACACTGGTGGTTTTTAATATGCACCGATTTGACATGATAACTCAACAGATCTATGTGAAAGAATAGACACAAGTCAAAAAATGCTCCATCTCTCGAATACATCGGGATTTAGATGTTTTAAAATATCAGGTTAAGCCAATCGGAGGCCGGGTGGACGCTTCTCAACTCGACCCACCTGGATCCTCATCCAGTTTGGTCTTGGGCGGTTCCCATGACGGCCGAGCGGCCTTGGCTCGATCCTGCCTCCTCACCAGCTCCTCCTCGAAGCGTTCGTACAGGTCCCGCAGTTTACTGGTCCCCACGACCGTCGAGTCGCCCTGGAAAGAGAAACACATTCATAAGCAACATGAAAATCTGTGAGAGAGCAAATAAGAACCAGGAGATTACACCGTCAGCGTTTAACACACTCACAGCAACAGGCGCTTTGTGAGTCGCTCTATCAGAGGATATGATATTTGTAGAGTGTGACCTTGGCTGGTAGATGGATTTCACTAATATACTCTTGAAATATGATATGAAGAAAAACCCTGGATATATCTGTTTAATATAGTAAGAGTATAGTATAGTAGTATAGTATAGTATAGTATAGAGTAATAACTGTATATTTAGAGGTTGTTCTTTAAACTCAAAGATTCCACCACCCTGACCTGCACGCTCGGTGTCATCGTGAGACTCAAAACCCTGTAAGTGAAGCTACGGTAACAAATGAAGTTAGGCTCCATCTCGACATTCACCTACACTTAAGCTAACTGAAGGACGGGTGAGCTCGCTGCCAGAATGTGTAATTCATGTGAAGAAAGAAGCCGAGGACACCATGAAGCAAGCGTTCACAGATAAAGGTCAGAACTTCAAAAAGAGAAAAATGAGTCGCCAGAGTCCAAAAGATCCAGAGACGACAGAGAAGAATACAAAAGGGTCGGGCGGTGATTTGTGAAGAGCGTCCAAGGCCGAAAATATATTGTGTCAAAGAGAAGTAATCCAACTTTAACACTACGACCAAGGACAACGTTATAATGGAGGTAAATAAAATTAGGGAGGTCAAAACCATCACTTCTCTTGTTTTAACTACCTTTAACAAACTGCCGGCAAATTATAATTTACAAAGGACAAACTACAAGCAGCTAAACATAGGACGTATAACTAAGACAACAGTACCACTTGGTCCATGGGGTCGTTGGAGTAGTAGTTCTCAGCGTGGGTGCAGCGGATCCAGGCAGGTTTCAGCAGCTCGTCCTCCTCTTTATCATCATCCCCCTTCTCCTTCTCCTTCTCCTTCTCTCTGTCTCGGTCCCGCTCCCGGTCTCGCTCTCGCTCCCGGTCTCTGTCGGTGAACGTCTCCTCGGAGTCTTTGCTCCTGATGGACGTGTAGCTGCGCTCCCTGCTCATTCCCGAGGACGCCTCCGACCTCCGGTCCCTCTCGTCTTCCCAGCGTCCGCGTTTCCTGTCTCTGCTTGAGGAGCGACTGGAAACGACAGAAAGCAGGATGAGAGATACAACCTGTCATCTGTGCTTTTCACATCAGCTTTAATATAATAACTAGGGGATTGCACATGTACCTGCGTGGCCTCTTCCTGTGCCTGTCAGATGACTGGGAGCTCCGACTTTCTCTGTGTCGTTGCCGCTCTCTGTGAACAAACACACAAACACACAAACAGTGGTGAGGAACACAAACATTTCACAAATGGATGTGAGTCAGTCGAGTGCCGTGTGAGTACCTGCTGCGATCCCTGCTCCGGTGTCTGGGAGGAGTCCGGCCTCGGTCGTACTCGGACCTGTACCTTCCGCCCTCCGGCCTCATGCGCTTGTCCGGACTCCGCCCGCGGTCTTTCCTGTCTCCGGGAAACTCCATTTTGTGCCTCTCGCCATGGTTACCGTAGGCGTAGCCCTTCTGCCTGTGCTCATCATGGCGATAGGCTCTTTCTGGAGACCTCCGGTTCTCCGGGGGTTTATCGTACTTGTACTGACCCGCGGGCCTGAAGCTGTGGTCTGCTTGGGTTGAGGAGCTCGGGTTCTGTGTGTAGCCAGGACTGAAAGGGGGAGGCGGGAATGGAGGGTGAGGAGGGTGAGGGTAGTTCATGGAGTACGGAGAGTGGTAGCTCATAGACTGAGGAGCCATTTGGTGAGGCATGGACGAGTGTGGTAACGGTGGTGGGGCCACAGGTGGCAGCATGTACGGGTGGTAGGCGTTCTGAGCAGACACCTGGTTGCCTTGTGCCGGTCCGCCTGTGGCGCCGGGCAAGGTGGGAGGAGGAAAGTTAGGGGGGGGTTCTAAGAAGCCCTGCCGGACGGGAGGCTTGGAGAAAGGCGGGCGCATGGGGCACTGGTTAAGAGAACCGGGAGTCTGGGATGGAGCCGGAGGAGGGTACGGCATGAAGTCGGAGTGTTGAGGCATGTAGCTGCTGTTCCCATGGTAGCCGGAGCTGGGAGGAGCCTGTTGATCGTAGTGGTATGGGGGCACAGGAGGCTGGGGGGGTGGGGGTCTCAGGTTGGTGGGTCGGTAGCTTTGAGGGGTGCCGTGCTGGCCTGGAGGCATCCCGCCCCTGGGTCCCCCACGATCCTGCTGGAAAGACATGACTGTGGCTGCAGAAAGAAATAATAATAATCACGTTAAAATTCACACTTACTTAGTTTATATTTTACTTACTAGTGGAAAAAACACATTAATTGACATCAATGACAATAAATCACAGAGTAAATTAGTTTTAAAAGGCCACGGCACCAGTTCAGAACTATGGAGGAGAAGTTTCCTCTGTTCATTTTTACTCTTCAGTGTTTAACGTTGCCCTGTTTCTTGTGTCTGGGACTTAAGTTACTTTTAATTAGTTATGGTTAAGATAAGGAGAGATTACAATTTTAAGGGAAACACAAGCATTTTGTAATGTAAGTATTAGAAGTATGTTCTGTTGATGAATTTAACATCTTTACTGATGTTTTCCTGTTTCACTATTACATAATTTTCTTCTTCTCCCCTTTTAGTCGCCAACTGTTTCTCAACTATTTACACTTTTTTTAAATATTTAGCTTTTATTTCTCTCTTTTAAATAAACAAGGACAGGGTTCCACCTGTCGCAAATCTGTTGAATCCTGTTTACCGTGTATTTACAGCCACACAAGTGTTTTCTAGTTTATTGATGATTGTACATTAAAAATAAGAATTATAAGTACAGCGTTATCTCATATTTCATTTAATTGATTATTCAACAGGGACGATTCGCATTAATCAACATTAAAATGACTGTAAATGAGAGTTCGCTCAAGATGGCAAACTAACATTAAAAAACAAAATGACTGGTTATAGTCAACACATACAAACAATATACACAGACTAATATTCAGACAATGCACGACAACGAGTAACAACACAACACACAGAGCAAGTGAAGACCAACAAAGACAGATTTGTCAGTAGACAGCCGGGAGTCTAATTTGCACATATCTGAATATCAATCAGACAATTTCTACATCAGAACCATATCTATATTTACTTCTCTTGTCTGTACTGGGCCACAGAGAATAACTTCATCCACTGGGAATGACCCAGTTCCCTTTTGGGAAACCTCTGGTCACCTGAGTTACTTCAGTGGAACATATCTTATAATATCTCATAAACAGGACAAAGGGTTATTATATTTTACGTATTTAAAGATTCATTGAAGATCTGTTGTTATGACAGGCTCATTTAATTGCAGCTAAAAGTGGCCACAATAATCCATCGTGTAACGGAGGCTGGTGTCATTTACAAAAGCAAATATATCATAAACATATTAAAATGTATTAAGCTGCAGGTGGTGGCCGGAAGCAGACGAGTGCACTGAGTGTTAGAGGAGGATGAGCTGGTGTTGTGTGTTATTCACAGAAGCTACTTTGAGCAACACGGTAGCAAACTAGCTAGCACATGATGCTAAGCTACATTGAGAACACATAGGAAACGACGAGGAGGAGATGAAACCACACACAACGTGTCTCCGTCTTCATCGTCCGGTCGCAAACAAACAGTTAGTTGAGTCCGAGATGTTTTTAATTGATGTTTAATTGAGTTAATGTGAAAGATGCTGAGCAGAACGATGACTTACCTGCTAGGTACCACGCTCTCCGTGAGGCCGGGTTTCTGGCCGGAGCGTTTAGGGAGAGGGGACAGGGGAATGGACCAATCACAATCAGCGGTATGGTGCTGGCCAATAAGAGGCCGGGAATCGTTTCCGGCCCGGTCGACTGTCAGTGTAGCACCAAAACAAATAATAGAATTAAATTAAATGAAACGAAATAAAACGAAATAAAATTAAATAATAACATTAAATAATTATAAAATAAAAACGATATCATAATGAATATTTACTGAATAATAGAATAGAATATAACAAGGAGAAGAATTGAAAGAGTAGTTGAGAGTGAAATGTCCCTGTTGTGTTGAATTTTAAATGAGATTTCCATCATTTTATTTATTTTATTCCCGTGCTTGAGAGCTGGGTTCGGAAAAGTAAGAAGGTTAAGATTATTCCTTTTAAACTTTTCACAGAGTTACACATTTTAAAACAGAAAGCAAATATACACACACACACTAAATATGTAACATTGTCTTTCCTCATCAAAAATTGAATTTGTGCCTAGAGACTCAAAACTTAACTTGATCATGTAAAGTGTTGTATTTTGATTGACTTGTTCAACATGATTCATTGATTATTTTTACAATATTTTTTATTATATATATTTTTAATATTAATCTGGAACCTTTATTTACTTCAAAATCGTCTTGGTATGTTTTAAATTCTCTGAAATAAACCAAAATAATAACTTAAAATAGAAAATAAAGACCAAGTATTGTCACCGTGTACTTCCACCATATGAACACTAGAGAGCAGCAGAGTTTTTTGGATGCATGAGAGTGAACCTGTGCAACATTACTATGGAAACACACAATATAATCACTCATCTCTTGAATGAATGAGCAGAACATCTCATCCAACACATTACAATCTCTGCCTCAGGATAAACTCTGTTAGTGAACTTTTAAAGATCCTGGGGAACCTTGTGCTCATAATCATGAATATTCTGCTTTATTCCGAGAGCAGAGTCCATCAGACCTCATCTTCCCATTGATCCCAACACGTCTCCGGAGATACTGGTCTGGATACATGGCTCGGCGCCCACTTGTTAACCTGTGGTACCAGTGTTGAGCTCGATGATGATGTGTGAGGGTCAAGGTTCACGAGCCCACACAGTTTCCTCGGAGGATACGCCTACATCGTGTACTGACCACTAATTAATCGACTTGGGAAACCTCCTTGTTAGAGGGCTTGTTGCACTGTGAGGCCAAAAGTATGCAGACACCACTGTGGACTTGTGTTTTCCTTCTTTCTCTGTTTTGTAATACTCCTAATGACGGATTCTTAACGCTGCAACATACAGTGATATTCTATAATCTAGTTCTCTCATTGGAGGAAGTCCTGTCTCATCTATCACCAACACGATGGGGTGGAAAACCTTCAAAAGATACCACAGCAACTATTTCGTTACTGGTTGATCTGCTGATTTTCTTGCTTCCAATTAACCAATTAAATGCTTGGAATATATCATAGATTGTGAAGTGAAGCCAAAGAGTCTAAAGCCCCCTGGTGGTCATAAACCCCGCCCCTCCATGTTAACAGATGGGACAGGGACCAAACTGATTTATGTTCAAGTGTGCATGTTTCTGATATGTTTTAATTATACCTAACTATAAGTTTCTCTTTTAGGAAACTGCTCTACCGAAGTCATAAAAGCCACAGACTCTTCCGGTCGGAGCCGATCAATCTGTCACTGCCGTTTGTTTTCCACCAGAATGTCAAACTAAACAAAAACATGAATATTTACAAGTGTAAATGTCAGGGATTTGAAATAAGCAGAGTTTTTATTGAAGAATAGATTTGATTTAGACTTTTTGTTTTTTCCTCTGACGTGTCTGATGGTCAGAACGAGTCCATTACGATTCACTTCAGGTCGCCTCAGGGTGCTTTGATATTCTGTGTGTTTGTGACAGTCGTGTCCCTGACTCCTCACAAACAGAAAAGAAAATCTCTTTCTCAAGAGAAAAATCCGGGGACCAAGCCTCTGCTGCACATCAGAGATGATAAATGAAATCACAGAAAAGTCAAATAATGAAAAAGGAGAGATGGGCTCATTCAATTCATATCTCACTTTTGGCTCAAGTCCTTCTCTAGGATTTCAATAATTCACTTCGTTATTTGTGTGATTATAAAAAGACCAGGAGCTAAAAAGTGATATCACTGGATTGATTCCTTATACACAGGGCTGACTCTGCAGTGACGGCAGGTTCAGAAACGACACAGTGAGTCAACGAGCGAAGAACAAAAGGTTGAACTGCATTTTTCTCTCGATATGAAAAACAAGCTGCGCCGGGCGAGTGTGGAAACTCACATTACTCTCCCTGATAATGACGGATTCAGGCCGGGAGAGGAAATGGGGTTTTGTTTTGCTCGAATGACACGGTGGAAAAGTGGAGAGAAGTGTCCTCGTGCAAAGGTTGAGCCCTCGAATATTTACATGCTTGGCTCAACCCCAGGAGGATTTAATGGATGGGTTTGAATGTTAATATCTGATTAACCTCAACTCATTTACAATCAATCTCAAATTAACCTCACATGTCGCAGTGTAAATAGGTTGTTTAACTACCTGTTCTTATTCAATGGCATTTGCTAGTTATTAAGCAGGATTACACAAAAAGATTTTCATTAATTATACAAAACAAAAATGTTTCTAACCTTGGCAAAGGTAACTACCGTAGTTAATTAATTAGGTGTCAATAGGTGTTAGTGTTTAAAAATCAAATAAAAAACGAATCTGTAGGGAAGGTTTTCTGTTTTCAGTAGAGAAGCACAGATTTTCTCCATAAGGCATAATTTAAATAAAAAATGTCCAAATACAAGAGGTACATGAGTTTATCAACAGCTCATCACGATCTCTGTGGGTCGTTCATGTGTCGTTTCAGCCGTGGTAAACATATCTTGTGTGAAAGCATCAGAAAAATCAGCAGGATTCCAGACAAATGAAAGATACAGACGCCAAACAGTGTAGAAGAGGAATAATAACATGGACCAGAGCAGCACCTCAGATGACGCTGCTGACCCAAGTTTCCACTGGAGACACAAACTTCTCTCAGGTTTTTCATATATGATGAGTTTTACTTTCTTTAATCTCTTATTTTTATAATTCAAGGCTGTCAAACAACACTGAGCAGCTCCTCTCTCTCCTGCTGTTGGTTCTGATTTCATGTAACTTTGCTTCGTCATTGTCACCAATCAGGTCGAGTTCTCTCGCAAAAACATGGCTCCTCGCTTCTTCCGCTCCTGAGTAATGATGTTTTTTACCTACATGCATGTTGTCTGTGATAATTTGTCCGAGCTTTGATTCCCGTGTTCCGGTGGAAGCGCACGGAGAAACACTTAGTCGCCCTCACGCAGCCGGTCGGAAAAGCTTAATGTGTTTTCCAGGGAGAGGGAGTGTCGGCCGCCCGGCTTCAAACTGAGGCTTTCTGCAGAATTAACCAGAAAAGCTGTTTTATATATTTACTGTAAATACATTTATGGAACTAAAAGGGTGGTTCAACATTTTGGAAAACATATTTGTTTTGCTGCGTAGAGCTTGATATAGTATCTATACCGTAGAATGCACTTACCTCCGTCAAGTCTGATTGGACTCCATCAGAATATGTACATGTATTGAGATTGACTTCATTAAAGGGGATGAAACTTTTTTTCTGTGTTGGGTGGCTGCATACATTCTGATATTATCCCTTTAAATTTGAATGTCTCATCAAGATCTATTAATTATTCTGAACAACAATGTTGTAAATGTAAAATCCTGATCTAATGGGTTCTTCCCTGACCCAGTACCATGTAATCGTGCTTAAATCCAAACAAACCAACCAACAAACAAAGGTCACTTCCTCTAATTAGGTTAATTTAGTTCAATTAAGTAAATGGATTAACTGGCAATAGGAGTAAGTGTTTAAAATTCAAATTAATAACTAATAAAATCTGATTTATTCTATAGTTTGTGAGCTTTCTGACCCACTTACAGAAAACTGCAAGACACAGCTTCCACATCTGGACTCTGGCACAGAATAATGTTGTTGACAGACAGAATCCGTCCAGACGTGGAGGTGCAAGGACCAGACCTGAACCCGATGAGTTTCTGATGTCTTGTATTCAGTATCATCTCAGGCCAACGCAGTAAACTACAGGTGAGTCAGTAAAAAGCGATCTGACTATAACCATGATTGGAAATGTTTAAAGACTGATTGTAATGTGAGATTCAAATTCACAGTCTCGGGGAGGCAGTGTGATTTATTGTTTCCAGTCTCACGAAAATGACGTGAAGCTCTTTATTAGTTTAGCAGTGTCCTCACAGTGTGAAGACACATAATTGCAAAAGTAACATGCGAGGCTGGAACACAGTTTTCATCAGTTATATTGAAGCGCTGGGAAGAGAAAACACATTTCCCAGAAAAACCTGGGTCGGGGAGTTGACTTGTTCTCGGCTCGGGTGCGGACGACCTCGCTGATGCTCGTGTTTTGTAAGTGATTACGTTTTTTAAGTCGAACAAACAACCTACAGAATGAGCTGAGAGCAGAGGGTCTCAGGGTTTGTGTTGTAATATTGTTGCTTTTGTTTGAAAGTGTTAAATGTGCAGGATTCTCCATCAGTCGTCAAACAAGGAGGCTTTCTGAATGAAACAACCTTCGACAGGAGGCTATAGAAGAGAAGCTGAAACAAGAGGAGGAGAATAAGAGATAGAACTCAAACAAACAAGATACAGACAAAGAGAAAGCACTAAGAAAAACATCAGCAGTTGCATCGAATCCCAGTTTACCTTGAAAAGTTGTCGTCCTTCCTCCTCTTATTTACAACAATAATCTTTGTGGTTAAAGTAACATCACAACAATCAGAGTTAATACAAACCTAGTTCACGCTAAAAATGTATTGTAGTTATAAAAAGTGACAAACAAAACCCTGTGTTAAAACTCAGATAATCTTAAATGCTAATAGATTTTTAAAGGTGAGGTTTCAGTCTCTTGCTACTTCTTTTTGTCTTTATGATGAATACTGATGCGTTTTCTTGCTGAATGTGTGAATGCAGGTGTGTATCTATTATATACTGGAGCTCGGGGACAGTATGTGACATTATTCTCTTTGAGGGATTCTAGTGCCACTTGAAGAAAATGAAATTGAAATGGACTTTAGTATCATGACGCCTTTCATCAGCAGAATATGAGCGGCGTGTTGGTCTGATTGATTTTCTGCAAAGCGCCGCTCACTGACCCGGGTCCCCTGAGTGTATGATGTCGACGACCTCATATCCTGTGTCTCGTCAATCTTTAAGAAATGTTTTGGCGCTGTGAGAGATTGTTCAGTGGTTGAGCCGATCACATCTGAGCAGATCCAGACAGGGTCCCAGTTTGATCCAATCTTACTGGGACCCTGAGTGTGGAGGTGGCGTGATGACAGGTTACCGAGCTCCTCCGATAGAAGTGAGCGTTTTCCCTTTCTTCTATGTCTGCAGAATACAAATGTTGTTTGTTGATTGACAGGAAGCTTCTCTGAGTGACAGGCTGCTGGTGTGGCCCCTGGTCTGAGGAACCTTTCACACCTGATAGATTCACACTAAAGGAACAGTCTGAACCAAACAAGGTGTGAAAAGAGCATCAAGTCAAACTGGGCTGAGATGTAAATTGGTATCAACTGTTAACGCCAGAAACCATTTCTTCCTCATCATGTTGTTGATAACATTTAGTTGATTTGTCAAATGAGGTCTCTGCTAAATAAACAGCTTGGCGCCGCAGCTGCACTTTGTAATTCATGAGCAGCGTAAGCTCTCAGGATTTTAGTGAAGTGTTTCCTTAATTTGTCCAGTCAGCTGTTTCAAATCTTCGACAAGTCTGCTGTTGTAAGAGCCGTCGTCCTCACGGAGCAAGAAGCAGCAGCAGCCGAGCGGATCAAAGCCCGGATCAAAGCCCGGATCAGTGCACCGAACCTGGGAGAGTTGATCATTCAGAGGCAGATACAGGACCGACTGATATCGTGTGGCAAACAGTTTATACTTTGCTTCCACATCCAGAGATCTGAGAGTTGTGTTTGAGCCTCAGGTCTCACAGGACAGATTCACTTCCGATTTAAATATATCTTATCTGTTTATTCAGACACTCTGATTATGTATCTGTTCTGAACACATGAAAACTGATGCTGACTCCGGGTCAGGAAAGTGAAGCCAATGCAGATGTGCCTGAAACCTGTATTCTCTTAAATGTCCTGCAGGGGGCGACTATGAGTAATTTACTCTACTTCTCACTTTATAACGTCGGGAAACATTCTCCTGTGAAGTTTCTGTCACGATCTTTAGTTTCAAGTCTTCTTCAACTCAGCTGATGTTCATTTAGTAAATTATTGTCCACATACAGTCAAATAGAGGATAAAGCACCGTGTGCATCGGGCCTTGTGTGTGACAGCTAGTAGCGTCCAATGGGTGGAGGTGGGCGGGCACTGTCCTCGAGCTCTCCACCCTCCGCTCCTCCAATAATAAAGAAAAGATAAAGAATATGTCTTCACAGATGAACAATGTGTGTTTAAATGCACACAAATACTGAACAGCAAAAAGTTCATGACGCACGACTAGGGTTGCAAAGGGGCGGAAACTTTCCGGTAAATTTCCGGAAACTTTCCACGGGAATATTAAGCTCGGGAATTTTGGGAATTTTGAAAAAAACAAAACTATGCAAATTAAAGGCTGAGCAATAAAAACATCATTCAAAACTCTATTTTAAAGATGTATGGAACGTTGAGTTTCAACCCTCCACTGTGCATTCTTCCATCACATGCACAGATAACAGATATTACTGGGGAAAATATATTAGCATGCTTATTGAGGATTGTTCATCTGTTCATCTAGCCTATTTCCATTAATTAATCCATCAATTGTAAAATATGTTTACAGATGATTCCAGTTGTTTGGCTAACTCTTTATATCTCTGGCATTGCATTAGTGTTTTTTACAAACTTTTTTCTCATCTTATTCTACAGAACAATGCCACGTGCACTCTCTCATGTGTGGAGACATTTCACCCCATCCAATGTAGAAGGAAAGGCTGTGTACATTTGCAAATACTGTGCAAAGACCTATGTTAAGAATGACACAACGATGCAGAAGCATATAGTCAAGTGGCCAAAGTTTCCTCAGGGCTCAAATCAGCCTATGACACAACAAAATGTTTATATTTATGTCTGTTTATGACAAGGTAAATACAGTTAGTATAAATTACCCACAACATTTCCAGTTTATTCCCGTTAATTCCTGTTAATTCCCGTTAATTCCCGTATATTCCCGTGTATTCCTGTTAATTCCTGTTAATTCCCGTTAATTCCCATGGAAAGTTTCCAACTTTGAAAATTCCCGGAATTTTGCAACCCTACGCACGACTCAAGTTTTTCATAACTATCAGCCAGAAGAACAGAAATTGATGGTCCCTCATTTCCTCGCAGACAAAAACAGAACGAGAAATGAATCTCGATCTCTGCACCAAACAACCAGAGTCGGCCTCCTGTGGAGTTTCATTAAATCCGTCTTCCTGGACCTCGCTCTAAATTGTGCTTTACAGAAGTTTTTTTTAGAACTGGAACATACAAATACATCATTCAAATAAAACAAGGACTCTGTCAGGCCGGGCGAAAGGCAGGACTCAGACGCAGAGCGGATGTGTTAGGAGAATGTTTTATTTACACCTCCACACAGTAAACTATGATACAAAAATGAAGTTGCTCCAAAAAGGAGGAAAACTCTATCTAAATACTGCAAAACAAAAAATAACAATTAAACAAAAGTGCTCCAAAGGGAGGAAAAACAAAGCTTCATTCTATAAACCTAACTAAGACTAAACACTGAAACAAAAAAGGCTACAAAGAATAATCACTCAACTGAGGAAAAACTTTAAGCACGAGGCTAAGCAAAACTTAGACTATGAATCTGGTTTCTATGGCACGGGCTGGAATGACGACTAAAGACGACACACTGGCACAAGACAAAGGGAGACGCAGACTATATGAACACATGGGGGAAAAGAGAACAGGTGGACACAATCAGGAATCAGGGGAGACGATCAGACCGGTGACACATGAGGAAGGGCAAGTGACCTGAAACGAGAGGAGAGTTACTTTTCAAAATAAAACCGGAAATGACGTGACAAAAAACACAAAACAAGACATGATCTCACCGCGGTGTGACAGACTCAGTGCTCCAAGGATGACCATGCAGGTCTCGTACTTTCATGCAGTTTAAAATCAAATGCAAGTTACTTCATGTGCAAATACAGAAAATGCGACGGATCATTAAAGTCTGTGGATTTAAAGTTTGTCAGAGTTAAAGTCACGTAACACCAGAATAATCCATGTACAGATAATTTAAGTTTTTATTACAGCTCTGATTTTATCTGATTTTATCGTCAAAACTCTGAAAGAATAAATATGAATCCCACGCTGCTCATCAGGTGTTCCTCTATTTGTCTGAGTCACAAATGACCATAAAACAACATCCTGTATCTGTATGATTTAAAACATGAGGGGACGTACGGACGGCTGCAGAATGGACCACATCTGTTTCCTTCACTCCGAAGCAGATGGAGATGATGAACATGTCAAACGCATCTCGCATAAAATCTGAATTACAGAAAATATTGTTCATGGCAGCTGCACAAATCAACAAACACACCACTTTGTGCGAGCGACACAGGTCATGCATTAAAATATTTTATATAATAACTATTGCTCAGCCGTGTTGGGTTATTGAAAGTGACAGTCACGGTCCTGATGAGCGATCACGTCCGCTGCTCGTGTTTGAACAGATCATCATCCAGCTCACGTCCACATGAAGCCCGTGGGTCCGGACTCTGAGCAGGAGGTTCCACACGGCCGAGCAGGGAGGTCAGTGGAAATGAAAGAAATAAGGTTTATTTAAAGCTCAGTGATGGAGCCTCCTGCTCAGTGAGGCTCCATCACTGACTCGTTACTGATCCTGGATCCACAAGCTGCTTCTGAATAACCTCCGGTGGTTATTGAATTGTAAAGCCACGGCTCAAATGTATAGATCTGTCCTCTGAACTGAACCAGGACGGAAATAAAATCACGGCCACAGTTCACATACGGTTCAATAGAAAAAGAACAAATCCACCTTTCTACTCATCAAATTAAAGCACAGTGGTTTTCATCATGGGGCATGAATGATGCAGCCATATGAGAATTAATGTTGGCTCCATTTGTCGTGAGCAACAAGGCCGAACTCTGACGGTCACTTGTTCATTTCAAAGTCTAATCGGAGCTTCATGAATAACAACCTCACTTAGTGAAAGACTCCGGACGCACAAGCTCTCCAAAGCTTCATATGTTGCAGGAACAGATGCAGAAGAGAATCAGGTGAAACCGCTTTAAACTCAACTCTCTTTCATGTTCTGTGTTCGCTCCAACATTAAGTGGGGACAATTCAAAGTACTCAATAAAAACAAAACACAATACAGATACTGAAATCCTCTTCAAGAGATGAAATCAAACTGGGAGGGAAATGTACTTGCTTTGGTTTACAAGGGTCAGGACGCTAGAGGCAATTTTTTAGAGAGTCGCCAGCTTCATCAAGTCGCCATTGGAAAAAAGATCGCCTTAAAAGTGAAGTGTGTTTTCCCTCTGCGATTCCCCAACCTGCCACGAAACTCCAAGGAAATAGGTTCAGTGGTTTCCGAGTACTCGTCCTGAGAGACAAAGCACAATGTCAATCTAATAATCATCTCTCTCATACTGTCCTTTCACAAACCATCAGAGGAATCTTAAAAACCATAAAGATGATTATATTTGGTTCACAAATCACTTATAACCCATTGATGTTTTATTTTGTTTCAAAGGTTGAATTGTTTGTCATTTATCAGTTTTGTATATTTTTTATGATATTAAATTGCACAGCCTCTGCTTCTTGATTTACATAAAACATTTGACAAAAACTAATTCGACAAGGTCTCCCACGGCTGAAAAGAGAAATGTTATTAATAACCTTCACTTCCAGGTTCAAGGTCATATTATGAACATCCACAGAATGTTGTTGCCTCCAGCTTCTGATAATTTCTGACCGTGACTTAATGAATCACTCTTTTCTTTCACAGTCTTTTGCAATATTTTCAGAAATGCATTCTTAAAGAAGCCAAAGCTTTCTGCCATTTTATCCATTTTCGTTTTTTCTCATTCTCTGTGCCTCCCTCTCAATCAGTCCCATGAGTCAGGCCGGTCACGATGATCCCAGCTGGACAAACTCACTCAAGTAAATTGCAAGGAAAAGAATGACGGCTCATGAAAATTATACACACATCTGACCGATTATGCAAAAATCTCTAATGCAGTTTGAAGTGTAAATCTTTGCCAAGTGCCATCATCCTGATTGCTCGAGCTCAGCGGGCGAATTGTTGAGCAAAATTAGTTTTTAAAAATGTCATTCTGCGATTCCAATCCTAAAAAAAACCCATTTCCTACGCCCCAGTGTCAGGACTCATCTCCTCACGCTGTCAGTGGACATCCGTCAACAGTATGTGGACACAAGTCATGAGTCCTGTTGATCAAACTAAGAGTCGGATGTTCTTCTTGTAGATGAGCAGATAATGTGTTTGTCTGAATTAGTGCAGAGGGACACAAAGTCAAACACAAAGAAAATGCAAAAAGTCCACAAAAGCCTTTTAACCTAAATTAAACCACTTGTTCTGAACTAATAAGGCTTCATGCATGTAACTAGGTTTTAGCTTGAAAACTGTTTTCTGATTCTGTGTCAGTGAGTGAGCGTCTATGTGATGTTTACAAACATCTCCGCTTCTGCTTGTCTGCAATGAAACGCAGCGCCCGGAGTTTTCAAACTAAAACAGATCCATCAGCGTTTCCAAACTTCTCAGGTTGAGCGACTCTTAAACTCCACGGTAGTTTCAACTCAGGAGAATCTGCAGCAGATTCATGTGAGGGGACTGAAGACCAACAACAGGTTGAGCAGAGGAGTAAAGGATTTGAAAGGAAGGGTTGTCACCTGATGCTCTAAAAAGAAACTGATGAGAAAACCTACAAAACATATTTGATGTCGGAGACTTCACGTTCTTTTCTGACGCGTTAAATCTTTCTAAGAGAGGATTTAATCAGTCATCTGTAAATATTGATGCATTCCCTGATGTGTAGATAGTAGGAAGTTTTAATCTTCTTTTTTTTCAAGTTGTGATGAAACATCTTTAGTCTGTTATCTCTGTCAGGCTCAACTTCTCATTGTAAAGAAGAACAAACAAAAACAAACCACAAAGTTCAATCGGACGCAGACAAACGGCAGAAACAGGATCGATGGATAGAATAGTAAAGTCTTCAGCTCAACAAACACGTAGTTTGAGATCTGAACTCAGGTTACAACTATTTATTTAAATCTCCAAGGTCGATAAATAACTTTCCCTCTCGACTCGAGAGCAGTTGAACCTCATGAAAACAAGGTTCTGACTGAGAGCTTCCAGCGGAGCACGAGTCCTACGAGCTGTTAGCGGGACGTCGCCGACACAAACACTCCATGAGACGAGTCTAATGCGATAATGGATCTGAAGTGGGGCAGAGGTCTGGAGAGAGACCAGCAATCTGATATCACAAAGAATAAATAATAACCTCACCTCACTTTATCACGAGTAAATAGGGCAATTTGTCGAAAGGGCGAAATTTGACATCGAGAGTAAATGGCTCATTAGAGCTTCTGGAAAAAAAGGCTGCAGCGCTACATTTAGCATCAGGCTTTCTGCTCAGTGTACGAGCTGTGAAGAGTTTAATGTTGTCTAAGTTGAGTTTGAGTCGTGGAAAGATCGAACTGAAAGAGGAGAAAAGTTTTGTAATGTGCAGGTAACTTTGTGGAGGGAACATTTTAACCCCTAACTTCTTAAATTAAAGAAGAAATTCAGCAGATGGAGAATTTCAATTCAGTGCAATACTCGTTAAGACGCATTTCAACACGTCCTGTAATAACCAGACGTTACAGTGTAATGACTCTTCTTCAACTGGTAATTGCTGTTTTACATTGTGAATTAAGTCCTTAATAAAAAGACACTCTAAAATAATAAATAGATATATGTAAAAGGCTTGTCATTTTATCAGGGACATTCAGGGTTCGGTGTATTGTGTTGTTTTCTATTTGTTAATTAATGAACACAGCAGGTTATATATCACATGTGGCCACACATGTACACCAATCACCTGTTTCCTTGGTGATTGCAGTTTTCCTTCCAAACCGCTCGGATTCAAAACTGACATTTGAGAAGCATTGATTCTCTGTGTTTTCTGATTTGCTTCCATTCTGTCACCGGGTTTTTTTTCTTCTTGTCTGTACAGAACGACAGTGAAGTCGAGTTTCTCCTGATCGTTTCTCCTGATCGTTTCTACTGATTGTTTCTCCCGATCATTTCTCCTGATCGTTTCTCCTGAGAATCCAAACTAAGTGGTGGTATTTCCTCATTCTAGCATCCAGCCGTCGTCTGGTCGTTTCCCTTCTGAGAAAACCCATCGACCTGTACTGTTGCCGAGCAGCAGGGGTCCCACAGCATGGACACACAGCAGGGCTGAAGGAAGTCTCTTACATCAACGCTCCAGAGACCTTCACACTGTAACAACTACCTAGTGTTCTCCTGATTCCAGACGTGAACAGACAGCTGATGGTTCGATGTTTGGATCAAAGCGGTCGACCCACGTCACCGTCACCGTCCTTTGCTTTGCAGCCACGAGATCAAACATCCGCTAAGTCAACGCAGCTCCGGTTCGATTGTCAGCTCCTGTCTCCGCAGACGTATTTGAAGGAACTGATGGATGTCATCATTAAAGGTCGGCCTTATTAGCATTCTCCGAAGGATCTTCCATTAGGCAAAAACTGTGGATTTTCAAGTCGCCTCCTGTATATTTTATACCCTGAATATATTCCGGTTTGTTCCTTTGAGGAGAAAAAGGAGCTGTCACTTCTCCCAGCACATTAGAGAACAGATGAGCAGTGAATGCTCAAGTACTCCCTCCGGAATTCTCCCTGCAGCCGGGCTCCATGGTTTTATACTGAGCCGCAGATCTGATGCGTGAGCTCGTGCTCAGACGCCTGGAGCTCTGCTTACAGCGTACATATTATATTCATATTATAGATCTTTCCTTGGTATGTAAAGATCCTTTCTATGAGGTGCTCGGGCGCTCTATTAATAAAGATGTATTCAGGTTCTCATGAATAGGTTTCACTCGTGGTCTAATGGACAAGTTGAAGCCTGTTTCTGAAAATGTGTTTTCGTTCTTAACACAAAAATAACTCACTCAACACGAAAATACAAAAACAGTCTCCTTATAACCATTACTGGATCCATTATTTAATGGACCCTTTCCTGGTCTCTTCCTCTCATCAATTTCCCTTAGAATCTGTTTTTTGCATAATGCTGTTGAAAATCGAGCAACAAACAAACAGACGAGTGGAAACACAACCAGGTTATTAAATTGTTCTGTCCAGTTCCAGTGGGCTGCTGATGCTTCAGGACAGAGGAAGTGTTTGTGTGGACGGAGAGGGAAGTGGTTTGTCCTCAATGTTGTGGGACTCTGCATTTATATGTTAACACGTCTGTTATAATTTAAACTATAACCTATGATTTTATTTGCCTCGTGTAAATAAAGGATTTAATCACAAGCCAACACTGAAAACTTCCCGAGCATCATGACTCTGGAAGAAGTTTTGCAAAAGGTCCAATCTCAGTGACACTGAACCTTATTGTTGCTTGAGGACAAAAGGTCAAACCTGCCTCTCGGCCAACGTGTTACATTAGCAGCGATTTAAATTATGGAATCATTATAATGTCCACGAAGGTCGTGACCTGCAGGAAGGTAGCAGTGGCATGTGTACCAGACCTCTGTTGTCATAGTAACAACAATAAATCCGATCCTGTTTTGAAAAGTCTTGTGTTTAAGTCCAGTTGCGTTTTCTCCATTATTTTCTCAGCAGCAGGAAACACCAGGAGAGTGAAGTGAGGGAATCAGAGCCGTGGAGCTGCAGCAGGTTTTCTGTTCAACGCTCCGAGCTGCAGGAGGAAGCAGCTCAATCACATTCTGATAAACTCCCGTGGCGACAATCACCTCACATCTCCTCATCTGCATGTGTTTGTTTATTCATCAGCAGCTTTACACAAAAACCACCGGACCGAATAACGACGCAGATTCCAGGGCCTCGTTTCGGTGCCTGAGCTCTTTACTGGAACTGTTTCCCTGGTAACAACTAACAAGCAACATAAACATCTCCACACGTGGCAAGTTCACATTGATCACACTTAACTTGGGTGGAAACAAACTCTCTGCGTGACTGAAGTGTGGCTGAATCTCATGTGGGAGCAGCGACTGTTTGAAGACTGTGAGGAAGTGAGGAACTCAACAAACTTCATGAAGCACTTTTGAAATTCATTTTTATGTTCGAATGTCGTTTTGCAGATGTCGGTTCTGGCAGCGTTTCGGAACTGGTTTCATTTTAAAAGTATGGATTTCATACCAGTATCGTATCATACCTGAAACACACCCAACCCTACACAGGTTTCTAAATAAGAGGTAGATATAGATGTAGCTCATATCCATTTAATTCTCCCATTCTTTAATAAATGTTTTGTGAATTCAAGCCAAATACGAGCTGATAATCTTTCTCAGTTTTCACACCTTTAACTTTGTCAAGTGAAAAACTTTACAACCGTCACTTTTTCCATCGTTAGACACAAAGTCATGGAAACTAACTAAATGTGTTTTCCAACTCTTATGTTCTGCAGTGAGCCAGCATGTCAAAGCTATACCTTCTATAAAGATAATTGCTCAATCTAAATGCTAAATGTAAACGTTGAATGTCTTTTGTGCAGAGTAAAGTGAGTGACGTCTCCCAGCCCACATGAGCCAGAGAATAGTTAAGTTAAGTTCATGGAAATACCACACAAATTATATTTTTACAGCCGACATTTAATATCAATTATTGCTATTGTCTCCTCAAGGTCTCAATGTTTCCAGAATCTGTGGTCATCGGCTCAAAGTTTGATGAAAATGATTGAAGACGTTTAGAGACGTTGGTTAATTAGCAGAGAAAGAAAAGATCAATCAATTCCTGGAGCATTAACTATTCATTTCCCACCGATCTGAAGTGCTGGTTCCAGCCTCTCTCTAAACACAGAGTAGAAAGTGGAATACCTGAATGCTGAGCAGCATGTGTCCACACAGTGGTGATCAGTATTTCTCACACAGCGGCAGGAGACTGAGCGTGGCAGCTGCTGCCAGGAGGACGAAGCAGGTTCACCGGCCTCATGACCTCCAGGACAGACGTCTCTCTCTCCTCTTGACATCCACGAGCAGCTCAGGCAGGTTCGCAGCTGAAGAATAAAACCACAGCGTGTTTACTGTTTCCACAGAGTAGAGTAGAAGCTGCAAACATTAGCTGCATTCGAACATGTTCCTGAAGCGATCACAAGCAGCTGCACGTGAGACTTCACATGTTACAGCTGCTGATGAGGTTTCTGACACGTGACGAACAGAGAAGACGTCAACTTAGACAGAAGATGAGATTTCTACCTTGTGAGTAAATTGCAGCCAATTTTCAGTACCGAGTAAAAGGACATAAATAGGAGGAGGAGATAAAAGTCTCCAGCGCCGACATTTCTGCCTGAATTACTCATCACAACAAACAGAAGTTTCTGGTGTTAATAAGCAGCTGCCAGCGAAACAGTGGGGGGGGTGATTTGAATATTCCTACCTGCATATGTGTTGAATTTTAACAATGAGTTGGAATTAAATAAACATCCATCGTCTAAAAGATCTTTGTATTTATAATAAAAGCAACGCTGCATCTGGAGCAGCAGTTTGCAGCATAGATGAAGAGAATGGAATAAAAACTAATATTCAAAAGAGCTCTAGTGGATTTCAGAAATAAACAGTTCAACAAATAAAACTAAATCAAACACAAAACGTTTTAAAAATGGAAAATAAATAAACTTAAAACTCGTAAAAAATTGACTTTTCTGCTGTAATATTGCAAATTTCGCTTTGTGGGACTAATTAAAGATGATCTTATCTTACCTTATCTCATCTCATCTCATCTCATCGTATCTTATCTTACCCTGTCTTATCTTATCTTATCTTATCTTATGTTATCTTATCTTAACATATCTTATCTTATCTCATCTTAAAGATGCTTCATCTTTGCAGAATTCAATACCAACGTGGACAGAGATCAAGACAAACAACAACCACTTGCAGCCATATCACAAAGAAAATCGTTATTTATAGAGAAACCAAGTGGTGATACTGATATTTATATAAATATATATATTTATATAGCATAAATTGACACAGTACTCAAACTGCACATGGAGTAAGACCTGATAATCTCCAGGCTGCTGGAGAGATGATAGAGGTGTTACCTGTGATTCATGAGAGAAGAGAACTAGGTTTTCTAGAATCAATACTTTTCTTCTTCCTGAGAAAAATCAATGCTTTGGTTCAAGAGAGAGAAAGAGAGAGAGAGAGCCGAGAAAATTAAGAAGTGGGCTTGATACTGGATCTGCTAAAGTAAGGAGGGGTCTTTAATTGATACGTTTCTTCCTCGTTGGTTTGTCCACACGCACACTTTCATGCAGACCCTTATATCTGAGCCTGAGGCGCCGGTGGGGTCAAGCAATCAATAGCTTCTTCCCCTGGTGTGTGAATGCACACGTCACTGCAGCTGTCAGGTTTTATGAAACACGGTTTGAGTCACACTGGGTTTGCAGAGATGATCCTATGGACACGTTATATAGAGGACTCTGTCCACTGAGAGTGAATTATATATATATATATACTGTATATATAAATTAAATAACATGTGTGTAGTTGTTCTCAGAAGTTTTCATGTCTCTTCACAGACCTGGTGAAACCTCAACACTGAGTGCAGTGATAACTGAGCTGTAGCTCTTTTAGGATCACACAACACAGACTCACAAACACACGTGTGTGTCATGTCCTCTGTCGTGTGTCACATGTTGTGTCTTCCTGTTCGATGCACGTGTGTGTGAGGGTGAAACCTTCAAGACGAGCTTCTCCTGCACTTGGTTATTTATTTCTGAAGGAGAACAACAAGCACTCGGGCCACTCGCAGGATTCATTTGATGACATCTCGGTGCAGGCTTTGCGTTGTTATGGAGACCGTGTTACCCCCCCCCCTCCCCTGGGGATGGAAAAGGCCGACCATTTCCCCACATGATGTTTTTCAGCTACACAATGAGTTTGCATGTTTTCTGAGGTTTCAGGAGAGAACAAATGACTCATAGTGCCAGAATTAAGATATAATAATAATTATATCTTAATTCTGGCACTAGTATTATCTCAATGCGACACGTTTCTGTTCAAGAACAAGGAACAGTGCACATGCATGTTTTACGATTCAGTATTAATTTGACTCAATGGAGAGGGACCTGACTTGGAAGTAAATTCTGTGATTATTTTCTTGTGGCTGAAGCTGACGAGAGTAGATTCAACATTTGCTAATTTAACGCACGCCGTGCACCAACCCCCCCGAGGCCGGCCGGACGGAGCCAATACAAGGGGGGGGGGGGGGTTAACGCTGTGGCTGAAAGTCCGCATGCGACGAGAAACCCGGGAGGAAACAAGAGAGAGAGAGAGAGAGAGAGCAGTGTTGGCTCGTTGTAAATCAGGTGTAGAGAATGAGACGCCGCTCCGTGAGAACTGATGATGTCAGTTAACAGTTTAACAGTGTGGATGATGCATAGGAGGCGGCGAGTCGAGACGCCGCCGGAGCCGGTGATACCGCGGCTTCACCTAAAGCTGATTAGGATCCTGGAGTCGGGTGTAAAGCTGCTGAGCCTCAGTCTGAGGAGCAGAGAGACGAAGCTTCGCCTCACTGACACCGAGCAAAGTGGATTCAGAAGTTCAGAAAGTTTTTGGGAAACTTCAAGGAAATCATGGAACTTAACACAGGAAGTTTCTCAAATGGATAAAAAGACGAAGAGATTGAATTTAAACAACATGAAGAGTCCAAGTGGAAATAACCCAAAGTGACATATGTCTACTAGTCCTTAGTTTGATGAATACAAGTGTCAACCATCCACTTTTTATAAAGATGGCCGACATGACAGCTCCCAAAATATTTCAGCTTCATTTCTGGATCGTGGCAGGAACGTGAGACGTGTCGTCTATATTTACTTACACAGAAATATATACAATTATTAATCTGACAGATTCAGGCTCAGGTTGTTGTGACATTGATTTTATTGTAGACACATTTTCAACCTGTTAAAATCAGACATACTGTTGAGTATGAATCAATTCTGAAGATGGAATCTCAGACATTTGCTTTAGTTTAAATGTTAATAGAACTTTGTATTTGACCTTTTCTGCACAAAGTGGATTTTACATTAAAAGACAAACGACCTCTTTCACTTTGTTCTGAGATGGAAAATTGTTGAGGACTCAGAGTCTTCGTGACATTTTCAGCGTTGCTAAGTGACTCGACTTGGACTGTTTTATATATATAAATACTTATGGTGTTGGAAATAGTTGTTTAGTTTGTCGTGTCCCATCTTTATATAATCTCACCTGAATCTTACCTGAATTGTATCACTCTAGAGGAGAATTGTAGTAATTTACCAAGGCTGCTGAAAACATCACGTCTTATTCCATTGGTATTTCTATGAAAGGGAATATTTTTGTTTATGACATCTGCCGGCTTTGTTAGCAGAAAAAACATAGAAACTACTCGAACCAATTCAGCTTCTATTCTTCTATTCTTCTGCATGAAATAAAGTTATCGTGGGTATGTATGTGCAGAGAAGAACTGGAAGGTCAGCTGACTCGCTGCAGGAGGTCAGAGCAGCTGTTTGGTAAAATGAGACGTTGAATAAGGTCTTTGTCTGAATTCTCCTCTGAATCTGACGGTTTTTCTGTTTACCTCCGAACAATCAGTTTGAAGAACAAAAACTTCCTCTCCGGTTTGAACTCTTATTTGCTCACAGTGCCACGGCCGCTGTGACGGTGACTCGTCCAATCAGGTGAGAACAACAAATGGAAACTTTCGAGCTGAGATGAACGAACCGGCGTTATCCAACATTCACCGTGGAGCCGTCACCAGAGGGAACAAGCGTCTGATTTCAGATTCAAATAAACAGCTTTGAAACGTCGACTGTTGTTTGGAACTAAGTTTTCAAACCTTCAAAGATGTTTTCATAAAGAGACAATTAATTTTTTTTCAATCTCTGCAAACCACATTTCGAGTGTTCCTTCCAAACCTCGGCTCTCTTGTCAGAGTGGATTCTTATTTTCGTCTAGTTTGATAATTTGCTGATAATTTGCACAGCCTGTTACTTTAACTCCATTATTTCTTATCGATCCTTGAAGCCCTTTATTTTCAGGGTTTTTAATAAAGTCTGTTATTTATCCTCTTGAAAGCTTCTTTTTAAAGCAGCATCTGCAGCGTTACATGAGACTTCTTTTATTCCTTAATTAAAATTCTTTCCTTGACATTTCTGCTTCTCTGTACTTCTGTCTCTTCTGCAGCTTGTGCAGATTTGATTAAAAGCGATGCTCCCTCGCCAGTGTCCTCAAGAACATCCCTGATGTTTCTCAGCTTCTTTTTAAAATCTACGACTCCATTACGGCCTAAGACGTCCATGAGGATCTCATTAACTTTGATATAATTAGAATCCATTTGTTGCACTGATGCTCCCGAAGCTGTATTGAACAAGTGTTTTTTCGAGGCTGAAACCTGAACCACACAGGGGCCGTTTTCCAGACTTATAAAATCTATTTGTTTACTTCGGTTTAAATTATTCACCATGAATGAAATAAACAAACCCTGTGGGCTTTTATTTCATCCTGTTTCTCGCCTCAGGGAAGATTTTGAGCTGCTAACATGTGGCTCAGGTTATGGTCATTATGTAAAATTAAATATATATAGTTGCAGACAGTGATTGTGTGGGTGCACGTTTAAAGACTCGAATCTGTGTTTGACTCTGTTATCACTGTTCATTTTGTTTTTGAGCGTGAGGCTGTTTTCACGTGTGAATCGGTGGAAGAGTCAACAGCTCGGTGAGTAAAGGTTCAAGTCTGAGGCCCGGCGCTCGCTGACAAACAGCTTTATTGAAGTATCTTTGCAGCACAGTTTACAGAGGATGCAGTCATCAAGCAGCACATGACTCACACTCCAGGCGAAGCTTCTGAACACAGAACATCGGCACAACCCGTGCACGTAGGTTTTTTTTTATCTTGTGCGTTTCAAGAGCACTTCAAGTTTCAAAAGGCATAAATAAATAAGGCAATATTGAAAATAGCATTTACTCAAATAGAAAGACAGAGGATCGGTTGGTGAAACACGCTCACAGAGGATCATGTCTTTACATCACAGTGCAACATGTTTAAGGCCAGGATAAAAAGCGACAGGTCACACAAGCAAGTACATGGAAATACACTTGGTAGAACGCGTCCTGTTACGCGAACATGAGGAAAAATATATCTCTTTACAAGTCACATTAACATGCTGAGAGTGAGACACAACCCACATGTGCAAAAAGTCACACAAACGTGTACACAACGCACAAATTCACAAGGGCTTGCATTGGAAATCAGACGAGGTTCATCACGTTTGCTCACAGGAAATCTTACGTCACATTTAATCGACTCTGTTCCTCCGCGGGAACAAAAGAAAACAGGTGAGAATCCACAGGAAACACATCAATCATCAGGTAGAAGAGATTCATCTATGACCTGTTACATCACCGCTTTGTTCTCAGGTACAAATAAATCTGAGTTCAAACCAGAAAACACTTATTTAGTGACATGTTTTTGTGCCTGATCAATACAAAAAGCCACGTTATTCACATTTCAGGATCATTGTCTGAATCATCTGTTTTGCACATTCACATTTATAATAACAATAACAACACATCACCCTCCTTGGTGTAATGATTTCACAATTGTACAAACCTGCATCTGAGAAAAGTGTCGATAAATAATTCCTGTGCGATAACAGGCAAACAGCAGCAAAGAGGCAAATTACACAAATGTAGGTTTTTCTTTTCATTTTACGGTCACAAGTTCAACATTAAATCTCGTCTTTGTGCGTTTATCCTTTCAGAGCAGCTTTCAAAAGCCCACCTGACACATTTTCTCTGCAAAATAGTCTTTAATAGATTTATAATTGGACATATTTACTGTATTTTTGGTAAAATACCATTTAAAATACCCTTTGAGAAAATAAGTTCATGATTAAGATCTTAGAGGGACATAAATAATGGCTTCTACTTTAAAATAAAACTATATCTCATGAAATCAAACTGTTTCACATTTTCTTTACATTCATCGGGAGCCCGAACAAACAAGGAATTTACACTTTATACACAAGAGAACTTTGTGAGGAACGCCAGGACACATGCTCCCTAATTATCCAATCAGCCAATCAGGTGGCAGCAGTGCAAAGCTTAAAGTCTGCAGCTTCACAATCTGCAGCTTCAGTTCCCGTTCACATCAGATCGGGAAATGTTGGTGTGAGATCTTCACTCCGAACATCAGAGGACGAAGGAGACAAGAGGGAGGAGGACACTGCAGGACTTCAACCAAATGCCACAATCTGAATGTTGTTACCGACCATGTGACAGTTTGCCATCTTCACCAGTCATCTTCCAGCAAGACAACGCCTCAAACTGGTTTCATGACCACGTCCATGATTCGCTGTCCTTCATCCACCTCTTCAGTCGCCACATCTGAATCCTTTGTGAATAAAATCTGCAGAGACGTCACGTGGACATGGAGCCGAGCGTCAGAGGAAAGCTTCCGACCAGTCGCTGGATCAATTCGAGTGGGGTGTTCCTAATAAAGTGCAAATATTCTCGCGGCTCCTGCGACGAGGAGGATTCCACTCTGACACTTGGAGGTAGTTTGTCATCTCCTTCATTTCTTCAAGATGACAATGACAGATTTGATTTATTTCACTTTAAACAACACGTAAGAGTGGAAACAACCAGTTGGATTAAAGATGTGTTAATGAAACACTGTTTGTTTGTTTGTTTGTTTAAACACGTGTTGGTCACATTTACTTCACATTGCACGTGAGAGCAGCAGGACAGTGAGAGCCAACCTCTGTGTTACCAGCTGTTTGGAAACATTCCTCCACA
Source organism: Limanda limanda (assembly GCF_963576545.1). NCBI lineage: Eukaryota > Metazoa > Chordata > Actinopteri > Pleuronectiformes > Pleuronectidae > Limanda > Limanda limanda. Next base: position 4,108,989 of record NC_083655.1, read on the forward strand.
GAATCCTGACTCACGGCTCCACAGGCGAGCGCTGCTGCTCTCATCAATCATTCAGAGCGACTGTGAGAGAAGTCTGCAGCGACTCAAAACATCAAAGGAGTCCTGGTTGGCGGCGTGTTGTCGTGCAGGCCGGCGCCCGGGCGACGCCTCACACGCACAGCAGAGCGTGAGAGCAGCAGAAAATCTCTTTGAAGGTTTTCCTCATCTCCTGGCTGCGGAAGGCGTAGATGATGGGGTCGATGACGGAGTTGCACATGATGAGGATGAGGTACATGTTGAAGTGGGACATGAAGCAGGTGCAGTACGGGTTCCTCGGGCACGTGATCATGAGGATGAGGTGGAGGAAGAACGGCGCCCAGCACACCACGAACACGCCGAGGAGGATGGTGAGGGTGATGGCGCCCTTCATGTTGGCTCGCTGGTGGATGGGCGCGTTGCCCGGCAGCGCCGCGATACGCTTCATGTGCAGACGCGCCAGCAGGAACATGTGCACGTACAGCGACACCATGAGCACCAGCATGGTGAAGAACATGGTGATGAGGCAGATGAGCACCGTGGTGCTCTCCGAGTAGATGATGAAGAGGATGCCGGACACGGTGCAGCACGTCCAGATGCTGGTGATGACCAGCATCGCCCGCCGCAGGGTGACGATGTTGTGGTATCTCAACGCGTAGAAGATGGTGATGTAGCGGTCGACTGCGATGGCGAGCAGGCTGCAGATGGACGCCAGCAGGGAGCTGCAGATCATGGAGTCAAACACGTTGTCCATGCTTTTAATCAGCGTGACGGGGATGGTCAGGTTGCCTCCGTTGATGAGCGCGATGACGATGGTCTCAGAGGCGTTGGAGACGCTGACCAGCATGTCAGCCACCGCAAGGCTGCAGATGAAGAAGTACATCGGCGAGTGAAGGTTCTTGTTCTTGATTATGGCAGCAACCACCAGGATGTTCTCCAGCAGGCTGACGATGCCCAGAGTGAGGAAGACCTCGGTGGAGATCAGCAGCTGCTCGTAGCATCCGGCCGACGAGTCCTTGTCGTGGGAGGAGAAGTCCTTGTTCAGTGGAGACGCCGTTTGGCTCCAGTTGTGGAAGCCTTGGCTCAGACCAGGATGCTCCGTCGTGTTCATAGTGTCTCCTGTTCTCTGTCCTTATTGGTCCATCTGGTCTCTGGGGGTACAGCTGTCAATCATCTTCTGGACAACAACGTAGATGCTCTCAAGAGAGAAGGAGAGAGTCTTTGTCAGCTTTTCTTCTTCTTCTTCCCATTTAGAGAAACTATTTCCTCCAGACGTCTGCTGCTGCTTCTCTGAGCCGCGGACGATCCCAGCTCCGTCCGCTCCTCTCTCACAGACTGCGAAGCGAGAACTTAGGGAAGGAGACGTTCCCTGAAGAGTCCCGATGAGGAGGGTGAAGCAGAACGTAGAGGAGCTGCAGGAGGAAGAAGAACGAGTTTAATGAACGACGAGCAGGAACGTGAGCGGCAGAAAGAGCCGAGCTCAGCAGCTGCTGTGTGAACGCAGGCAGATCCTCACTTTACACTGGGGTCTACACTCTCTCTCTCTCTGTTATACAACACACACACACACACACACACACACACATACACACACACACTCTCACACACACACTCTCTCTCTCTCTCTCTCTCTCTCTGTCTGACACACACCCCCCTCTAGTCGTTCGCCCTATAAGCTGCCTGATAAACTGGGAGGAGGAGCACAGTTTGGCTTGATGCATAAGAATGAATGGATTTAGGAACATCACAGGATATGAGATAGATAGAAAGATAGATGATGGATGGATGGAGAGATAGAGTGATAGATACCGAATGAATAAAAATGAATTACTTAATTACAAAGCAGGGAAAGCTATATTACATTGAATCCTTTTCGCCACTAGAGGGCAAATCATATAAATGTTTACAAGCTGATATTAAACGTAATTTTTTTTTCCTATTTTCATTCTCATTTCTCGTGATCTTCTGCTAAATATTCAGTTTTGTTCGTCAGCTACTTGCTTACATCCGAACAACCAGCAGAGGGCGACGTCAGCAACCATCAACTCTGTGCTGCCCTCTAGTGGATGTATTATTAACAACCACTTCATCGTAAAAGGACGCATTGGAAGTATGTGGGCAGTGACAGTTTTATCGGAAAAATATTTTTTCATACGTAAAGTCACCATAAATGAGCCTCCAATTAAAATTGTTGTGTTTCTGGCCACTTGTCAAATATGAGCTAAATATTCATCCTTATTTAATTGGAGTTTTTTCCCCACAAATACAGTTTGTTTATTAGAATTAAAACTATAGAGCTGGAGACTTTGAAACCTGAAAAAACCTGTGAAACGCTGTGAGCTTTGAAAACCTGCTTAATCAACATAGTGTTTTCACTCTTAATATTAAAATAATATAGTTAAATTATACTTGATACTCATGATGTCACTGAGCCGGTTACATAAACCCTAACATCCTGTTTTCAGGGAAGTGACGGTGTTTCAAGGTTTTTCTTTTTCAGAGTCTCCCTTTCATAACAGTTCAAAGAAAAGCTGCCTCGTCTTCATCACCCCAAGGCTCCGATGTTTGCGTCTGTCGTGAGGAAGAGGAAGAGGAAGATTTGAACAATAGAGGTTTTTCTATTCAGAGGTTCAAGTGTGAAGAGTCAAGATCACGGACTCAACTTGATCCACGAGAGAGCTTCTACAAGAGAAACACTCGCTGTGCTGTAAGGAATCCTCTTTTCTGTTTTTGTTCTGAACTGAAACCTGTTGTTGGACGGTGAATCTTTCATATTCCACGTGATATGATGCTGAGTCGAGCACATTGCTCCACTTGGGCCCAGAGCTCCTCTTATTCCATGAATCGCCTCGCGACACAGATAACGAGCTCATGTCGGAGGCGTCACACTGGATGTATAGACGACACCTTTCAAACATGAAGTTACACAACCAGCATGTGAGGAGAGAACGGACACGCCCTGCAGCAACCCACCGGGTCTCAGTTACCAACACGCTCAGCTGAGCACTGTATTTCTCTGAGATCACATTTAATACCAAGTAAAACAACTTATATGGTTTATTTTTAGACTCAACACTTCTACAAAGTTTCACTAATTCCACATGTTCCACAACCACACATACAAAATTGAAGTTAAGCTTGAATACTTCCATTTACTGCTTCATTGGAGACAAATCAAATAACTTGAGGCTTTAGGCAAATTAATATACATAGCAGAAAAGATTCTGAAATCCAAGATTCAAAAAGCTGAAAGATTTTAAATCTGCACATCTCAGCCAAGTGCAGATTCACTTAGTCATTTACATAATGGATTTTCAACTACTATGCAAATACCAGCTACACAAGTATTCTTAACTGTGTTGAGTGATAAAGTTAGAATTACTTTTTGAATGAATTTAAAAGTAACAGCACATAATCATCTGGAATTGACTGTGAGTTTTGTTTTGAGCTCGAGCCCAGTTGACAAACATCCACTCCACAAATCCTCTGTTCATATAAAGCTGAGAAAACAAGCAGCAATTATTCAGTGTAAATACTGACGTGTTTGTTTGAGCGGCTGATTTCTCTCCTTTGTTTTTAGACATGATTTGTGATTCTCATGTGAAGAAGCAGCAGGACATCGTCCGGGACTCGTTCACAACAACAGGGAAATGTAAAATCCCGAAAACACGTTTCAAAGTGGAATCCATTGAATTTAAATCATAATGAATAAGCACGGCTACAAACCTGTAAACACTTCATAGCCAGTAAAAGCCCTCGTACCAGTACTACAACATAAACCTGTATTTTTATACTTAATAGTAATATCGCCAAAGTACAAACACGTGGATTCTGTTAATCCTGTGAATGTATCCCCCTGATGAATCAGATGCTGTGAATAAAAGAAACCAGTCAAGGTTGTTTCTCTTGGTTCTAGTAGATCTGCTGTTACCATGGTAAACATCGAAGAGCAAGTGACAACCACGGGAACCTCATCATCCGACCGTTATGAAAATATCTAATAAACTGCTTGAGATACGGAGAAAGATAACTTTAGATTTTCCGATGGAGAAAGAGAAATGGACGAAAAACAAAACAGACTCCACATAACACAACTATAGAACATGAGGATAAACATTTTCAGTTCTCTTAGTTCTATGATTAATAAACGAACGTGGGATCGGTGTATTCGTGGATATGCTGCTGGTGTTATGGTTTGTTTGGACGTCAGGTTATTGTTCATCCATCTAATAAATCAAATACACAAGTTAAAAGCAACAATACAACAACGTGATGAATGACAACGTGAATTCAATGATCACAAAGTTCTACAACATAAACACTGTCAGCATGAGTTTTAATTTGACACAGAAACACGTCATGTCCTGGGTTGAACAACTGTAAACAGAGGAAGAGGAGCTGATGAAGCAGAGATACGACACATGAGGAAGATGAAGTCTCCTCACTGAGCTGCTCTGATCCACGTGTACACGGTAACTCATTAAAGAGCCTGGAGGTCACTGAGCTGCAGTTAGAGTAGCAACTAATGAGTCTGACGTTTCAAAACAGGCTGAAATAAAACTACTTAGAGAGAGAAAGTTCATGAGGAGGCTGCAGAACAACGAGGAGATGGAATCATAATGAAGTGGTTCTGCTTCTGGTTCCAGGGACACACACAGTGTCCTCGGGACTGATTCGTCCACCTGAGCTCTAAGTCCATCCAGGTAAATAATAACTAATTTCATATCACTTAATAACCTGGTTACGTGAAGAGTTTGTCGTCATCACAGAAGCTGGATTGAACTGTTCATGACCATCGGAGAGAGACACAAAACCTCACAGTCGCCCCCTGGTGGCTGTTTGCCCCCATGGTAACAGATGAGACTGCAGTTTGTCTTCCGCTGTGTCAAGCAGCGTGAAGGTTACACCTAACGTCCCCTCCTCTTGCTCTGTCCATCAGAAGAGCTAAACATGCAGTTATTCATCAACCTGATTTTAGCAAAACAAATCTTCATTTTGGTTATTTTCCCGTCCATTTCATTAATCATTGTCCTTAAACCTTCTTTATGGTTTTCAGTTTCCCTTGGTAGCTTGTTTATCAAACTGTTTTACAAACGTACAAAGTTTGTTTTTCAAAACAGGAAAATGTGACTGAACATCAGATAACAATGTTTTTTTAATGTTGTTGCAACGTGACGACTCTAAAAGGCGTCGTCCAGATGTTTTCGTCCAGTTTTTCCTCATCGTCCTGTTCGGCTTTGCCTCAGCGGCAGGAAATCAGGCTTCATTAAAGAGAGACATGCAGGACACACCAAGTACACACTGGTCAGATTGACCTTTAGAACACACACACACTAACATGCACACACTGAAACACACAGCGGGGGGGAACACACATGCGCTGGGTCAGATCACCCTCTCAGATGAGATGACCTGGTACCAGAGAGGATGAGGAGACTTTCTGCACAACAGCTGTTTACATTGTGTAACTTTTCTTTATGCCCCTGGTGGAGATTTGGTGAACTGCACCCTCCACTAACACAATCTGAACGCTGCTCATCTCTTTGTCCTTCACTCCTCTGACACCTTTAGTTTCAGTGCACGAGCTCAAACTGTCACAGGCTCTTGGAGCGACAGCAGCAAAGTATCTATAATTAAAAATGAAAGTGATTAATTTGGACCCATTGTCTGATTAATTCCTGCTGACGGACTCGTTACTGAGGACAAGCAGCTGGGTGAGAAGCTTCCTGCCGGAGAGACACTCACTTATCTCCTCTCGCTCCAGTGAATTCAGATGAGACGCTGACGTGTTCGTCAACATGTCGGAATACAATCTCAGAGAAGATGAAACGTCCGGATCTTTATCTCAACGGTTTTAGATCTTAAAGCACAGACGATGAATCAGTCTCCTGACGACTCTGGATTCATTTCACCATCCGACATACACATTCACACTTTGAGAGTTGAGAGTCATATCTTTATGAAATATTCTATAGCTGTGTAAATGTAGATATGTACAAAGATCTACTTGAAAATGTTGTGTAATCCTGCTGAAAGACGTTAATTCACTTCAAGTTTTTTTCAAATAAAAATGAGACGAACGCACACCGAAAAGCAAATCAATAAAAGAAAAGACAATAAAACAAGGTTAAGATGATAAAATATGTAATAAACCCCGAAAGTTTTAGAAGAACAAAACCAAACAACGTGGATTAAATGATAAAACACAACACTAAGTGAGTTTTAAAGAATAAATCAACAGGCTCAGCTCATTCCCGATGAATCGAACCTCGTCACAGCCACAGAGTCTCGCCCTGGATCCACAGATCTGTAACTGGATTGATCCGGCTAAAATTTCTAAATTAAAACTAACACACTAAGTGAACTTTCAGCAAATTCAACTCGCTGCATTAAAGTTCCCACGACAACGAGCTGAAGTGTTTAAGTATAATTATATTTAACCACACGGCAGCGCGAGCGTCTGCTGCCAAAGAGGAAAATGACCCAAATGGAACAATGACATGTTCTGAGTGAACCGTGCCACAGGAAAATGATCGGAGATAATCGATCCCACTGGTGATTCACTGGGTTTCAGGAGTAATGATGCAGCCGCCACCTTTCAACCGGATTTAACTCAGACTAACCAGTTCCAGGGTTTTTGAGAGACTTGAACTTCTTTTAGAACAAAAGCTGAAACCTGGACGAAGTCTTTAAAGATTAAAGCAGCACGACTGGGTTCAGCTCCTCGTTGTTTGTACGCACATTCAGTTCCCAAGTACCATTTCTACTTATTGAGCAGCTGCAGAGAAGTTAATGGCATTTGATGTGGCGGTTTCATAAAGGCAACAAATGGCAGCGGCTCCGTAATGAGGTTTAATAAGCGAGGGCTCCACGGCGCCGTCGACTGCCCACGGCCTTCCACTAAGAGCAAGAGGGAGAAAGAAATCGCATAAATCACATGCGCTCGCCCACAAGACAACAACACATGAACTTCTGTCACTCAACAGGTGGAAATCTCACAGGATCTTAATGTGTTTTGTTCTTATCCTCACTGGGATTTGTGTTTCAACATCTCTAGGTCTGTTTGAGAATTAGAATTTACACCTCACAGCAAAGATGCCTGGTTTCTTCACTGTCAAGCAACAAGTCACATTCAGTAAAGTACAACAGAGCAGGTGAGTTATAGTAGATTAAATATTGTGAAAGCTTCACAGGTTTTTCATTGTGTAATTTGTCAAATCCTGACGTTCATTATTCAAACCTGTTTTTCTCAGTGTCGACTCTTGAAACTAGATTTCCTTGGTTAAACCTTGTTCATTTAACTTGAGCTTATTGATCAAACCTGACGTTCTTTTGGTCGGGTTATTCTGACAGCGGCGTTTCATAAACACCCAAAAGCGAGAGCATGGAATCTAAGATAAGAGGCAGAGCTGAACGTCAGCAGTCGACTCGCACTGGAACCCAGGAGACGCTTGAGAGGAAGCTAATAAAATCTGAGATGAAGTGAAAAACGCTCTGAGGTAGAAAGATCCAGCTCTAGAATCTCGGTGAGAAGGTTTGTTGATCAGCAGGATGACGCACATACTAGGAAACAGATTTCCAAGAAAAAAGTTATTGAATTTATGCAAGAATCGGGACAAACGAGCGGACGCAGGGATATCTGATTTCTGTCCTTACTCTTCTTGCTGCAGGTCTGCTGCGACTCTCAGGATTCATTCTCACCTTGTTGTGCTCAGACCTTCACACTCCTCAGTTCAGCCTGAACCTAAATATCAGGTGTGAACAGTTCCTCAGACCAGAAGAGGTGTGGAGTTCTGCGCCTGAAGAGGCTGATGATGCTAGTAGTACCGTCACGATGTTACCACGGCAACCGAATTAAGCGCTTCCTTCGTGTTCTCCTCGCCGGTGTCAGACACACGCCCCTCTACAAACCAATCAGAGTCGAGTATGTCACACAAACTTCTTTAGTCCCTAAAGTCCCTAAACTAACCCGATCAAATGAAACTGTGGAAGAAACATAAGAAACTCGGTACAGACATAATTACCTTTAACCAATTTAACTCATTTTCATTTCCGCCATTAAACTTTTAAATGTTTTTTTAATAAAAGCCTCTTTCCTGTATCGTCTTCCGTCCGTGTTACAGTTTCCCAGGATGCACTTTGGTGTTGAGACGCACTTGAGCACGGAACCTCCCGCCTCTGAGTCCTGCAGGTCGGTGTTTATTGGTTTATCGCCCACACCATCAGTCTGAGGAGGATATTGGTTCGTGCTGGGATCTTCATCCATCAAGCGTCTGCAAAGCTCTGGGGGCCGGAGGAGGAAAGGGAGGAAACAAAAGGTCACAGCTCTGTTGGATGGAGAGGAAAGAGAAGAGGAGAGACGGACACGTCGTTTAACACAGTGAGGTGTTGGCTCGGTGTTAATAAAACATCAAGATGTGGAAGAGTCTCTCTGAATATCGTCCATTTAGTGGTGTTTACAGCCTGTGGGATGAATGAGACAGGGAGAAAAAAACCTGATCGTCATCTAATCTTTCTCTTGCAGCTCCGGCTCATATGGTGTAAGGTGTAATTTAGTCCTATTGTCTGGTCACTCCAGCCCCACAGGCCGCTATGGGCTCATTAGCACCGAGGCCACGCGCCGCTCATCCAACACATTACTGTGAAACACGCCGGTGCTAATGAGCGGCGTGGAACCAGCTCGGAGCGGCGAGACGCAAATCGACGCAAACGACTTCAAAAATGTTCCTTAGCAACAAGTGGCTGACGACAGATAACAAACAGATCAGAAGACGTCAGTGAATTAATATGTGTGTGGACGTCCAAACGCTATAACGTGGTAGGAGGCTGGAGCCAATCCCTGCAGAGCTAGGGGCGAGAGGCGGAGTCTATCCCCGACAGCTCGCCAGTCCATCTCAGAAAACATTTGAATCCCAAATGAACTGGCTCCGCTCTTCTGGCCTCAGGCTTTCTAACAGAGTTCAGAGCCGTGGCTGCTGGTTATGGGAAATCTGGCTCAGAGCCGTCACTCAGTTTCATCCCTGAGGTCAGTCGACATACTGGTGGATTGTTATTATAATACTGACTTGTCAGATAGAAAGAAGGGAGAATCACTTTCGGTTTGGACAAGATCCATAGATCTTGATAACAGACATGGGGGGGGGGGGAGACATATAGTCAATATTCAGGTTCATCTGATCGAACATGTTTTCTAACACGTGACGGACGTGAAACTGGAGGAACACAAAGATCTCAGGATGAAGAAGAGGAGCCGGACACGTAGAAGACGAAGACGTCTGTTAGGCTTTCTCAGTGTAAGGACCCAATCGCAGACCAAGATGCAAAAATACTTATTTATTTCAAAAAAGGAAAAAACCAAGGATCCAAAAAGGCAAAAATGACAGCAGCAAAAAACAGAAAATCCAATTCAATAGATGGCAGATTCCAGAACTTCTGGTGAAGGTTTCTCCAATCTAACGTAGAAAAGGGAGGTTTGGAGGTTTGAGAACATTCCCTCCTCGTCAACACAGCCGCCAAAGCTTGAGGTCGACGGGACGATCCGTGGTTTAGGAATTCAAAATACAGGCACAAAGACAGAAGTTAGATCAGGCATCGTTTAGAAATGAGGTCAAATGTTCCAGTTTGAAATCCTCAGCTTCCTCCGGCCCCGGCGCTCGGCAGGAGGTCGAGTGAGTGACGGAGGAAGACAGTGAAGCCTGGTTCACAATTATCGGACTTCTGTCATGAGCCAGCTGGAAACTTATAAAGGAAACAATAACACCAGGAGGAAGCATGGGGGGGGGGGGTACAGTGAATCAGTGAATAATAGATTTTACAAAAGGTAAAATCCAGGTGTTAGTCAGCTCCGTCCCTTAAAAAACCTTCATCTATAATTCTGTTTGCGGTGGATTTAGAAAAATAAAATAAAATCAATCAGAATTTTTTTCTCCAGCATCTGGTTCCGCCCCGTTGCCATCAAGCCTGTGAACTGCGTCGCCATGGCAACCTGATGTGAGAATACAGATGAGGTATGTGCACGAGGATGGTGCTGAGTGAAATGTGCTGGGGGGGTAAAATGTGGGAGGTTTCTTTTAATGTGGTCATGAGAAACCCCCCCACACATAGGTTCTGGTTCTGCAGGGGGGGGGGGGGTAAAACCTACGCAGGAGAATTTAAAAGCGTACTTTGTGGTGCGTCTACCTCGGATGGTTAAAACATTAGGTGCTGATAATCAAAAGCACTTTTCAGAAAATGAATTCTGTTGAACGTTAACATTTCACTTTCAGATCTAAAGTAGTTAAAATACATATTTGAACAACAGAGCAGAAAATAGCTTGTGCTGACAAATGTTCCCAAAACGATAACAACAACTACATGATGATGGTTTTACTGATTAATATAAAGTACTAAAGATAATTCAGGATTCAGTCGGATCTATGCAACCTGCTCATCACAGGTTAAACAGATTATGTGTCTTCATTAGATTTAAGTGTTTGTTTCTCCTTTTTTTATCTTAATTTTCATAATCAGCAAATTCTTCAGTATTTGCCAAGTAAAAAAAACAGTTCAGTGTTTCATCAAAAAATTAAAAAAACCCTAATAACAGATGCGTTGTGCAGTTTTCTCTGCAGAAACCGGTTGTTGGCCGAGCACCAGCCAGTGGAGGTGAGATCTTGTGTGAGACCACCATCTGCTGGTCGTACTGGGAACAGCTTTTTCTGCAGTCTCATAACATTGCAGTACTTTACATTGAACAGTACAGGGAACATTTTCAGGATATGATTTATAAATAAATGAAAAAACAACGTTTGCTTTGTTAATTTTATCTTCAAATCTCTTGAAATCCTCTGGTCTTCCTGTTGGAGAATCTGGTGTCACAGTTAATATTTGATTATGATATTTGAGTCACATGTTTAATGATCCCGTTGCTGTGTTGTGAGCAGGTTTGTTTGTGTTAACAGATGTTTCAACAGCGATGAGCAGCGGCTGTGTGAAGAGGCAGCGACGTGGAACAGCTCCTCGCTTCAGCTGCTCACATTCTACAGCTTTTAATAAATCCAATATCATGTTTGTGAATGTGTAAAACATCCGAGGTGTAGAACACACAAACTGGGAGGGAACCAAGCAGAGGTCAGAAGAATGGAAGATGTAAAAGGCTTTTTTGTGCTGGAATCGTTGGAATGTGTCTTTGTTTGAGACTTTTCATAATTCTCACTATCACCTGTACATCTCCAATATTCAGCAGAAAATGGGTAATATCCCTGTGTCGCTGCAGAGGGCGCTGTTGCTCAGTTTAAGGGAAATAGTGTTGCATTAAATACTCTTGACACACTACAGGAATTTAAATGCATCTATTTTAGGGATGTAAATATATGAATAAAGTTTTTGTTATATAACACAAGGGGACTCCTGCAGCTTCACATGTTCAGGTGACTCTGTGGCTTTGAGCTGATTCACGTCAGTATGTCGACATTTATTTTAGCAGGTCTCGGCCTTCAGCTGTTCCTTCTGACAGCACTTTTAGAAAAGCCAAACACAAGTTCATCATCTGATCTCTGGTGTCTGGAGTTTGCCTGCGTCTCGCTCACTGTCAGTCAGACGGATCTACAGTATCTGCACGAGGCAGACGGACCCCTGCTGGGATCAAAAGATGCATCTCTGATCTTCCCTCTGCACCACCAGCCTCTCACAGCCTCCAGCAGCCGACTGTGAATCCACCAGCACGTCATCCCGAGTCTGCCTTCATTCATCTTTCAGAGCCGACATGGCCAAAACACTTTTGAAGCGGGACGTCACATTTTCACCGCCGTTCGACCTTGCTGCTAAAAGTCATGCGTGCTCGTCCTCCTGCAGGATCCTCGGCCTCGTGGAGGATTGATGCCGCACGGTGACACGAGAAATCAATCCTCTCCTTTCTTGTCAACATCTATTTTTCATGTAGATGCACCGACAATATGCACAAACATCAATCAGAGATCCGGCATCAGGCAAAGCAATTATGGACAAGTGTGTGCACACAGAGGGAAAACAGTGATGGAGTAGAGATCTATTCACCACAGACGACCACCAGGGGGCAGAGCAGCATGCGTTCCTTCCTCCAGCCTCTCAGTTTGGGAGTGATCCCAGCAGCCAGTAATTCCAAAGAGAAAATTACCACCGAGTTTGAAGTAATGAAATACTAAACAAGCTTTGCCTCATTCTAATGTAAATTAAAAGGAAGCTGCACTCACACAGAAATGAAAGAAACAGACACTTCTCATGCACAATGAGCTCCAACATGTTTTATGCAACTTTGTGTTGAGCTTCCCTCTTCACAAGGACCGTGCTGATCACTGCAGGCACACAAAGCATGTTGTGATTCATGTCTGTGCAGGGGGAGGGTGCAGTGAACTCCACAGGGTAATACAGTATTCATTATCCTCCATAGATGTGCTTTGTGTCTGCCCGGTGAACCCGGAGTTCACATGTGTAATCCGTCTTTACATTAGGACCTTCCCCTGGAGTGAGTCGCTGCGGAGAACTCAGTCACTCGTCAAATCACACGAGCTGGAACTGGAGGAAGTGAGATTCTAATGCGTCTGAGATGAAGGTCTGAGATGAAGGTCTGGCTGCTGGAAGAGGACGACAGATATGAGTAGAAAAGATCCAGACTATTTGCTTTGCTTTAGTAAAGACAATGAGGATCTGCAAACTGTTCGTGTGGGATTTGTCCCAACTTCATTCTGGATCTTTGTAAAACGCTAAAAATGATTTAAAAAAAGTGTTTAAAATGTAATTAACATACAATTTGTCCTTGTTTAGACCACAGTTAAAATTATTAATGGTATTTTATTGGTTTTCAACACAAACTTCACACTGATCGGCCCATATGTGTCTATCAATCAAATTTGCGCTGGTGCCACCTTGAGGAAAACCCGGATATTGCATGTGCATACCTGTTAGCATCACGAATATCCCACGGAATAAGGTGCTGGGTAATTAAAATCATCAATTAACTATTCATATAAGTACTTACAGCTTATTTTTAAACACATATTCAAATGTTCTCATTAAACAGCCACATTGGTTCAAATAAACAACCGCAGCAGAAACAAGAACAGTTTATCTGTGGATATTTGCCTCATATGAAATTGAGCCTTATGATAGTTTCTCTGAAGCAAACACAACAAATCTGTTGTTGTATTTCATGGAACTGTTTTTCTTCATTCCCCAGTTCTGGGTTTGTGATTTAAAAACCGATAACATGGTGAATATCCAGCTGCACAACTCTTCTCCTCGAACAAAGACACAAATGGCTTCCAGGCTGCCGAGCTAATGGGCGTCTGGCGAGGTTGGAAGACGATGAGGGATTTAAGAAGAGACAGAAGAAGAAACTGAGAGAGGCTGGACGGACAGACAAGGAATTAATGAAGGGAGGAAGTGGAGGAAGAGATGGAGCTGCTGCCTGTGGGGATTGATGCTGTGTGAAGGTGACCTGGGATTACTCCGGCCCTATTCCACAATCTCATCCTTGTATCTGAAACTCATCGCCCGGCGGAATGAGCTCAGCCGTCCACGTCCCTAAGAAAGTCCTCCGCTGAACCTCAATCTGCCCAAAGCGAGCAGCTCTAAGCCGGGTTAAAGGATATTCTCTCGTTTCTCTCGGCGCTGAATGTTGGTTTGCAGAACGTTCGGATGATGACATCAGGTTGAAGGTGTAAAGACTGTTCTTACTGCAGCTTCCTCCGGCTCGGGGGGTAAATCCAAGAGGAGCGGCTTCAAAAAACCCTCATGGAAGCTGAAAATGGTTAAAAAAGTCAATCAATACTCTGCTGCTGCTCAGTTTATCCTGGAGAAGAAATAATATGCATTTAACATGTCGATATTTAAAGTGAATCTAATTGGCCTTGATGTCATCTGTGGGTTTGTGAGCTTGTACGATGCTTTATGGTTTATTTGACTCTAAATGGATCATCATCACTAGAGGTTAAAGTGAGAAATAGATTCATTTTCTCATAGACTATAGAGAATCTACCGTTTGATCCCTCAGAGACACCGTACTATGAAGAAATACTGAATCTACATCTGTTTCCTAGTCATGGCTCTGTCGTGGCCTCCAGGTCAAAGGTCACAGCCTCACCGATCGGGCAGCTTTGACGCCTCGTGCTTGTTGAAGTGACCTTGAGAAAGTTGCCAAACTTGCAAACTCATCACGAAGCCGACTCGCTAATCTCCTGAAACAACCTCACTTAATATAGACTCGTTCTGACAGGGGAAGAAAAACTAAAATCAGGATTTAATCCTCCAACAACACACCCTGTCCGAGTTAAGAATAGCTCCTCCGTCTCAGAACGCCTGTCAATCAACTTAATGGGAAAAAATATAAATGAGAAATCAACAGATGTAATGGGAAGATAATTATTTGCGTGAACCCTCAACGGTTCCAGAGATTAACCTTCGGAATAAAAAGTAAAACAAAGCAACATACATGATTAAGAAACTCCAGTAAGTGGTTGTGTTGCTGTGTTTTTCCTGACGCCCGTGCGATGCACTTAATTGTCGTCGCACAAACTCATTTCCCACGCACACAAACTTCCACAGGCCCCCAAAGAGCATTCTTCATAATTGCAATTAAACTTAGTCGGAGTTAATGAGATCACGCCCACAAGAAAAAGAAAAAAAAACGAGTTAACCGCAGATGCATTTATGAAAGCAGATTGATTTGTCGAGCTCGGCGTGATAAGACTCTCCTGTTCATCAGCCGGCACTTTCAGAGGGATGAAGGGAAACAACAGCAGGTGAAAGGAGGCAGAGCCGGTGGAGGAGAAGGGACGAGCGAGCTCCAGCGAGAGAGAGAGAGAGAGAGAGAGAGAGAGCGTCTGGGAGGGAGGAGAGACGCTGAATCGACGGGGGCTGAGCGGGAGTCAAAGAGGTATTGACATGGAAGGAACTGGGGAGAGCTGGGATTTACATTTCAACTGAATGGTGATGATCAGCGGCGCACAGAGGGCGGGGGGGCGGGGGGGAGATGGAGCCCCCCCCTCCCCCCGAGGCCCTGCCGGTGGAACGGCGTTCAACATAAATACTTTACCGTTTCAAACCCATCAATTCAAGGGGACACGCTCATCATGTGCTTGTTTCTCTCTCTCTCTCTTCTGTCTCTCTCCAGCTCTCCGTGCAGTAATTGCTTTGGTTATGCGCAGGCACACGGGTGATGTATGGCGTCGGCCCCGGGCGCCACAACACGCTGGCAGCGCCGCTCCTGTTGGTGAGTGTGTGCGTGCTCTAATGTGCGTGTTTGTGTGTCGCGGCTTAAGGGCGGCTTTAATTAAAAAACAACTTCTTGTTGTAATAGCTTTCTTGTTGTTGGAAGCCGCAGCCCCTTTTCTCCGGGTTGAGTCCTGATTAATGAGATTATCGTTGTGGTCGACCCTCTCGCCGGCGCCGGTCCCGGAGCCGAGTGTGAAACCCGCCCGGCAGAGAAAGAGCGAAACAAAAGAACTTCGCTCGGCCTCTGGACACAGATAAACTTTGTGAGTAATTTATTCCCTTCAGCTCCGAGTGAAGCGGAGACGAGACGAGGGAAGACTTTGGAAAAACCTCGCTGCGGAATCTAAATCACAGCTTTAAAAAGGTGGAAACAATATTTTGGTTTTTTTTTCGGAGCTTTGCAGACATTTTAAAGAAAGACAGAGAGAAACGTGGTGAGATTTCTGAGTGAAGGGATTTAACCTCAGGAAACTGCTGTAAAGGTCACGAGCTCTCACTCCAGGAGACGTTTGACAAACAAGTTGTTTCACAGAGGAGCCGCTCTGTTTCTAAAATGTGAGTTACAGTCAGGTTTGGAAATAAATAAATGGCGTCTCTCAATCCAAGCAGAAACATGGAGGAGGCAGGGTTTCAGATCTATACTGCAGCCGGCCACCAGGGGGCGATCAAGGCAGTTGCATGTTCTGCTTGTTCAGTACAGCTCATATAAATCTACTGAAACGTAAACATCTTTTTGTTAGATGGAAGCAACAGACTTTTTTGAGACTCGAGTTTGAAAAGGAACTCGAGACTGAATATAACTTTTTTAATATCCGGAACAAACTCTTGAATCATAATTGGATTGTTTTGTGCCTGTCACTCTTTCAAGGGTTAATAAAAAGGTTAAATTTTGCGTCTTGTAAAATTTATTTCAGATTCAGGAGCAGATATTTTTAAAAAGCGAAATGACAGAAAGTTACTTGTTTTAATTATTTCATTCGACTCTGCATAATAAACAGAGGCAGCTCTCGGCGATATTCTTTTTTCAATGATTAAACAAGGCAAAGAAAAGGTGTCAAATGATTTTCCTCCCCTTTAATATTTCATTGTCACAATCTTTTAAATATTCCAGGGCACAGACTCGAGGTATTTCCATTTACTATAACTTCTATCTGACAAGGGAAATGAAAACCTGCCAGGTTAAGGAATGGTGTCTTTTCAGAAGCTTCCATCTCGCATGAGAAAGCAGCAAATTCTTCCTCATGCTGAACCTCGTAAATTAATTAGATCAATGGCCGGTCAGCGTAAAAACGTCCTCGTACAAATGAGTTTATTGAAATGGAACAGGATCTTTGGGTTGAAGAAGGGAGCAGAGTCACATTCAGACTTCCGCCTTTCTCTTCTTCCGATATACTTCAACCTCTGGGCGATGAAAGGAGCAGCACAGCAGGGGGCCCGACACCAGGAAATACAAAAATATAGATTTTTAAAAGCTCTCATATTTCTTTTCCATGCCCCCAAAACCTATAAAAAGGTCTCGTCAGCTGACCTGCTCCACTTCCTCGTCTTAGACCCGGTTCACACTGTGGCAACATGACCTGAACTGGTTTTAATATTCATGAGTGTGTGTGTGGAGAGCCTCAGAGGAGGAGATAACCCGAGGACATAAAACACTCGGTTCGAAACAATCCGACTGGATTGAGGGACTGATGTAAAGCCTAGACTTTATGATCCTGATGAAAGGAGAGCGTTGTTTCCCCCTGATGAACCGGCCCGTCAAATAAATTAAAGTCTATTAATATGTTCGGTGTGAGAAGCGACTCAACGCCGGAGGAAACGTGTCAAAGGTCCCGTGAAGAAGAAGAAGCCGTGTGAGAATCCCGAGCAGGTTACCACAGCCACGAGGCAAAATCGCACATCCACCACCGGCTGCTACCGGGGAATTCTACGTAGGCAGCGTGGAAAAGTCAATGTTTCGTGACCGGAGAGTGAGCTTCACTGGGGAAAACGCTGGGTTCTCGGCGAGTGGGCTGCACGAGCACGGATCAGCGCCACGCTCACACACGCCACTGGTGTTTCCTGGAATTGCAGATTATGAAATGGACGCCCAGGGGTTTTAAAATCGTATATACTGTACTTCCATGCTCGGGTTCACAGAAACGTCCAGATCTCACCTCAGCTATAGTCTCCATTAAAGATATTTCAAAGTATTAATCAGATATTTAAACCTATTTCATCTGCCTCCGAGATTTCTTCCACAAAAACATCCAGGTCGATGTTTCCGAAACACGCACTGGAAAGGGACCAATAGGAGCAGGCTGGGCTGAGGGGGGAGGAGCTAAACTGAAGTGTTTGAGACAGAGGCTGAAACGAGGAGCTGCAGCAAGGGACAGTCTGAGGAAAGTGAGGCTATAAGTTGTAATAATAACGAATCTAAATATGAACAGAATGTGTTTCCTTCAAGATGAAAATTTTTTCTCCATCCTCGTGTGCCACAACATTTATTATTTATCCCAAAAACCTGAATCTAGTGGATTTACATCTGATTTCATTATGGAAGGCTTTAATTTGGTTTGTCTTTTTCTCAACCTGTCATTGTTTCCGTTATAGTTTCGTGATCTTTATTGTTTTTGTTGTGCAGATATGAGGCTCAGATGAGTTTCTGGCGACTGTTGGCCCGTGGCAGAGGTTTGTGCTCGACTGATTCTACTTTACATTTGTTTCTTCCTCACCTTTCCTATTAAATCTCTCTCTCTGCTGCACGTTCGCTCCCTGACATTTATTTTTCTCAGACCACTTTCAATGTTTGGGATTTCTACGCTTTTGTTATCCTTTCTGTCAAGTTCGGAGCCAAAGTCAAACCAGAAGGAAACCGCGGAGAAATGTCGAGAGGTGAGAGGCTCAACCTTTAGACATTTGCAGAGGTAATCAATCAGGCTGACAGTGGCGCTGCCCGGGTTGCCTCACGCACGCTCCTGCTCCTGCAGCACGGCGGCTCTGCGGCAGCGGAGGAAGTGCGAGCTCTCATAAAAGTAATTAATTTCCAAACATCATCGCAGAAAAGACCAATTAAGCAAAGAGGGTTCGATCCCTCGCTGCACGTCTTGGCCTCGCTGCTTGATTACGGCTCAGGAACAGAAGTGCAGCCACGTTTATGTGTTATTAGCTAAGCTGAGTAGGTCATAACGGTCATTATCAACGTGCTGTAAATCAGCGTGTGTTACACACAGCACAGGCAGGTTAAAGACTCGGGAGCTATCACAGGAACAAACGTCTAATTGTGCACATTAATAAAATACTGACAGATGTGTGCATGTGGCTGCAGGAAGGATTCGAGGATGTGATCAAACTCGTGTCGTAAACACACGCCGTCCTCGTGGAGTCGGGACGTACGTTTGTCAAAACTGTCATCCGCAGCTCAGACGTGTTTTCTGTTTCATCTTCCTTTCATCGCGGCGGGTCCGCAGAGACGCCGCTGACAGGCGAGGATCAGAGGACTCGGATTCACTCGCTGGAAACTGTGCATTTGACAAACTCTTTGAAAAAGAGTTGTTGGCGTTTTGGGCGCTTGGCTGTTGTGGCGAGGGTCAGATCAGAAGGTCGGTGCCCGGTCTCCTGAGGTGCAACCATTAGCTTAGCTTCAGAATCTTTACATTTGCATCAATTATACTAGAAATTGATTGGTTTGTACACGGACAAGCATCTGACGTTGGCGTTTTGTTAATTCCGCAGGATGTAGACTTGCCAGATCATTTAAGAAATATCATTATGGTCTAACATCACATCATTTGATCCAGAGAACCCTCTTAAGTCTGAATATCCAGACCAAACAAGGGAGGTATGAAAGAATCCGTAAAATTTTCCTTTGATATTCAGAAAATAGCCGAAGATCTTCAACAATCAGAGAAGTAAAGACATATGTTTATATGAAATTAAAGCTGTAGGGATGTAAATATAAAGTTATTTACTCTTCACAGTATCTATATCTTTCCATCGGAACTTTAAAACTTTCACGAGGTGGAATATTTCCTTTCAGAACAAACAAATAAACCCGACGTGCTTTGAGTCTGTGGACAGAAGGAAAAGAAAGATGGATGATATGAAGTTAATCCCTGAAGTGGAAACTACGGCTGAGCCACGCAGCTTTTTTGTTTCTGAGCATCCAGCGCATGTCACACACATCCAAACATGAGCTGTTCATTTGTTGCTTGAGTGGGGAAGCCATCGAGTCAGAGAAGCATTTCTCTTTTTCAAATGTTTCCCTTTCCCCTTGTGGGTTCCTGAGTTGAATGTGTGAGCGAGTCTGAGAGAAATTTGGCAGTTTGAAATGAAAACTCTGACAAAGAGAGCAGCAGCTCGGCGCTGGAGGTTGAGAAGGACATCTGCTCGTGACCTCAGACCCCGGCAGCTGCACACGCCCTCATCCAGCCGCTCCTCCAAGGCCGATCCGAGCCAAACCCCCCCCCCTCTGCCAGTTCTCCACTTTTAAAAAGGGACGTTTCAACCCCCAGAATCTGATATTCTACATCTCATCCCACGTCACTGAGACCTGTCAGATGACACGTCGCCTGGAACACTTTGACAATGTTGCCCGCGTTGTTCAGACTATTTTTTTATTTTTTATAAACAAACAGTTCTTCCTTGTTTCTTTTATGTGAGGACGTGAAGAAGTAGAAGTTTGTGGTATGTCTTTGTCTTAGTTGGAAAACTGTACGACTGTTTCAGTTTGACTCTAAATGCACATTTATCTGAGTTAAAGTCCTTTTGAATATGTTTATTGGTGACAGTTAAATTAATTACGTATTATTATCGACTTTATTTGCTATAACTCTCTTAAATCAAGATATATTGGACTCAAAAGACGACCCTGGTGATAATAATGACTAAATAAAATAATAAAAACAGTTTTTTTAATGTTATGTAAGAAGTTTGTTTCACACGCTGCTGCTTAGACCCACAAACAGCACAAATAATGACATGTTGTCACACATGTGACAGTTCAGCTTGTACAGCGACTTGTAATTGAGCAAACGTTTCCCAGCAGACACGTCCTTCCCCCCCGGTGGGCGTCAGGTGATTGACAGCGAGCGGAGCACGAAGTCGTGTGTGTGCAGTCGCGTGAAAAACACTCAACTGGGGCACAATGAAATAATGATCAAACAGAAACTTCCGAGCAAATCAGTGGTTCATATTCACAGTTATGGATTATCTTGATCTATTGAAGTTGGTTTTTCCATACCGCTGAGGGATGAATGGCGGCAAATGGCTTTTTGTGAAGAGAGGGAAATGAGGCTTCACGTCGCCGACAGAGTCTCCAGCGGGAGGAAGAATGTGAAAGAGCAGCAATCTGCTCCATTAATGGTGTTTTGGCTGAGATGGATGAGAGGAGATAATGATGAACTGTATTTACAACCAGAGAAGACACAACAAGCCAGGGAGCGGAGTCGCCTCATTTGAATAAATTTAAACATATTTAGAACTGAACTCAATTCAAATTTATTTAAGATTATTTCTTTTACTTTAAATTCAACAAAAAGAGAAATAAGTCTGTTGCTGGTACTTTGGTCAACGGAGTTTTAGAAACAATTATTATGAACATAAACTTGTCTGGAATGTTTCCTCAAAAGTGAAGCCAAGACACCTTGATCACCCCCTTGTGGCCGGCAGCAGAATAGGTTATAAAGCTGCTCTCCTCTATGTTAGCAGCTTGTACATGAACCAAATAAAAAAGGGATGGTACAAGTTAAATAAATGTTTCTTAAAGATGGTTTTATGTTATTTTCCCAAATGACATTAGCCACAAAAGATGGCAGCGTTCATATATTGATATTTGCTTTGTGTTTTTACCGAAGGAGGAAGTGGAGTCATCCATCTTTGTAAACAGGGTCAGACATCGTTTTAAAACAAAGGACAACATGGTTAATATCTCTTGCAGCATCTTAGGGCCCAGTTGGGATCCTGAATCATAGCCGAAGATATTATTATGATTATTGTTTCTATGTATGGTTTAAATACTACCCTCTTCCCTCTAACTTTATATTTCAGAACTAGCGTATTGTTGTAGATTCTTCACACGTCTCAATGGCAGCACAGTTGATGATGACATCACTCCATCATGTCACAAGGTCCTGACTCTGACATCTAAAGGAAGAACACGAGACAAAGTGTCCTTATCCTTCACAGATCATCTCATTCCACTCGTCTTCCCCGGCGGCGCCATTTATTATTTCTGAAAGGAATCTCATGACTTTCAGAGAAACACCATGACTGCGCCGCTCGGTGGATAAAAGCACAAAGAAGAAAGAAACATGGGAAACACTTCAGATGTGTTTGAGTTTAGTCGAGAGCGAATCAGCAGAAGAATGAACAACACACACAAACACGACTTCTCCTCCCTGTAGTGATGTTTTCTCCTGGTATCAGTATCTTTACTGCTATATATAAACAGCTGGAGGCTAATGGGATGTGGTCAAGGGAGAATATGAACACAAACACACAAACACACACAAACACACACACTCACAGTACAAATCACTTACACGTGAAGCAGCAGAAAAAGCAGTGATGCTTATCTCTGGAAGGAGGAGTCGCTGCCGTCTAATCGCACACGTTGAGCCATTAGGATGAATTATTGATGCGGGCTCATATTTATGCAGGTAATAATAGGAACAGTGTTAATCTTTTTAACTCAAACTGCAAAGTGCCTCCATCACTGCTCCCTTTGCTCAGCGGCTCCATTCTAATCAGAATCAGACAGCGGGGGCAGCGTGTGTTGAGTTAACACATCTGGCTCGTTACCAGGACGTGCATTACAGGAAGACGTCTTCGGGGGGGTGGGCGGGGGGTCAGGATATCGATGTCCTGAGTCTGGACAGTGGCCACGAGGAAATCCAGTTAAACACTCAGAGCTGAAATCACAGGAAACTGAGACGTGAACTTTGCCAAGATTAGGAAGCTGCAGCTGGAATGAAGCAAAAATCAGACTTTGGCCACTAGGGGGCAGAAAAGCATCAACTTGAAATAAGAGATCAGAGGCCTAAGGTCGAAGTTTAGCGGTTAACAAAAATAGAACAAGGAGTGATATAAGAAGTCAATAAAACTATGACTTTGAACAGCTACTGCAAACTTCTGTATGTTATCAATTTGCAGACACTGGATAGAACTTTTATTTTTATTTAGAATCGTTTTGAATGAGGCTTTCATATCTGCATCAGGACCGAGTCCACTTCCATTTTTGGGCCGTCGTGTTTCTACAGTCGCTCAGAACAGACCAACTACACAAGGCCTACAGAGAAAACCATTCATGATATTAACACCAACGGTAAAACAGTCGGTTGCCTAGTGGACGAATATGGAATTAAACAATATATAAATGATGAGACGCACTATAAACAAGATTTAAAACATATTAGATAGATAGATAGATTACTTTATTCATCCCTGAAGGGAAATTAAGTCGTCATAGCAGCCTGTATATTTGAATACAATAAAATACAATACAATACAATAAAATAAAAAATATTGAGGCAGAAAGAATAAAAAAACAGAAACACAAGATAAATAGGTAGATAAGGTGCAGTGGCAAGATGATGGTAATAGTACTGATGATATGATGGTAATGTTATTGTTAGACAGTATATAAGAATAGTACAGTATATATAGTATATAATATAACATAATATATATTTATATATGATAGTAATTATACCAATATAATAGCAGTATATAGTAATAATGGCAGCAACAGTATATATAAATAATAGTAGTAATAATATAATAATAATTATAACATGTACATATGTATAAATATATGTATATAGACTTATATATACAAAGAATATACAGAGAGTTTGATATAATATATATACATTTAAAGTGCTGATCAAATTAAAGCAACGATTTTTATAGAAATTAGATCCTGAGAGAGAAGTAGAATGTGACAGTAGGAGCCTGAAACCTGACGGAGGCGAGTGGGTGGAGCTCCGTGTGGTTTCAAACCTCTGCTGCTGCTGCTGTGAATAACCTGCCACCGACCTACAGCTGTAATTTGAAAAGGGAAGAACTGTGGTGGCGTAAGATAAAAGGGAGACGTGTGGGGGGGGCGAGGGCGGCTGGTTGTTTATTTTTAAATCTTCAGAAGGGGGGAAAGTGATCCCTCCCCCCTCCCTCCACTCTTACACCCACTTGAATGAAAGTAATCCACTCCTTCCTTCACCACAACCTGAACAGTTCCAGAGGGTCTGGATGAAACTTGACCACATGACGCACTCGGGTTCGCCGCCCCCCCCACTCGGAGACGCAGCTGTTTCCAGTCCCATTACGGTGAATATGAAAGCGAGGCGATTAGAGCGTCAACATCCCCGGCTTCTCCCACTGACATCTCTAATGAGAAACATATTTCAACGGAACAGAAAACGCCTGGCCCTTTTTTTTTTTTTTTTTTTCTAACTTTCCAGTGATTGCATTTAAATGGATCCCATGAAGCGAGGCAAAGAAAGGATTCAAATTTGTTTTTTTTAACACGGCTTTGTCACATGATGCCCGTTATTCAATTTCACACACACACACGCGGCGCCCATATTGAGCATATGTTTGATTTTATGACTCGTTCTGCCATTTCTCCTGCAAACATTATTGCATCAGGGGTCTATGGAATCTCCAAGGCGAAGCAGCGCTGTCATTCCACATCATATTCTCTGATTTATACCATTTTTAACTGTATTGCAGCGCCGAGCTGATGGCTGCCTCCCTCTGAAGACCCCATCTATCTCAAGGTTTCTCAATGACATCTGCAAACCACAGACAGAAGAGGGAGAATGGACAGAGAGACAAAGGAGTGTAGAGAAGACTGACGCAGGCAGACAGAGAAGTTAAGAGAGGGAACAACAGAGCGTCTGGCAGGTGGCGAGATGAAATTGAGAAGCAGGAGACCTATAGGAGGAACTCACTTCATCAGATTCAGTGTGAACGTAACCTTCGCCACACTTGTTATTCTCGCACCAGGAGGGAGAAGGATTCGAGTTGTTCTGGAGGATTGATCCCACACCAACACGCTGTCGGGCTCGTGATCAACGAGGTCAGACTCAACTTTCACTTTCACCTCCGTGGATCCGATCAGCTGAGTTCACCTGAGACACCTCCAAGTTCACGTCTGAAAACTAAAAACCCTTCAGACCGCCGACCTGTTCCGAGGAGGAAAGAAAACACATTCTGGCAGGTTTGAATATTGAGTTTGACAAAGTCAGTGAAAACCTGCTGCCAGGACTCACCTGCAAGTGAAAACCTCAGAGTTGACGACTCTGACATTTAACCTGAGACAAGAGGTGGATGCAGAAACATTCTTAAGTATTAAGTCAGACAAAATAAACCCCTGCAAAGAAAGGGAACAAAAATAAAATAATAACTTGTCTGGTAACAAAGCATGGAATGATAAAACTACCTGTGATCAGCTGACGTTAGGCTCGACTCTGGACCGGCTGTGACAGAGTCAGACTTCGATGGACGAGTGTTGTATCGACAGACTTGACACGGAGCTCGGAACTCAGTGAGTAAAGAAATAACTTGTTGCTTGTCCTCATGAACTTTAACCTTGACCCAAGACTTGCTAAGACTTGACCTGAGACTTCAACCTGAGATTTGACTCCAGCTACGATCTCAGACTTTCTACGATGAGATTTGAGAATTGGCTTAAGACTTAAGACCTAATCTTCACTAGTCTTGACTGACAATAGACTTGACTCTGACATGTGGCCGAGTACTGACGACTGCTTGTAAAGGACATGAGCTCAACCTGCAAGTTGGACTTGTCCTGATTATCTGAGACAAGGACTTGTCCTCAAAGCCCTGAGATATAAATTGACCAGCTTTAATGCGACTTTAACTCAACACAGACTCTTGTCTTGGACTCTCGACTGATTGGAGACTCGACCTTTGACTGATTTGACTCTAACATGTGAGGTGGACTTCTGAGTTGGACCAGTTGAATTCAGACTCTGGTCCCAGTTTCCTCACTGGTTCTGCTGGTGACTGTAAAACTCTCCCAGTTTCCTCTCCACTGACTCGCTGCCTTTTGTTTACACCTCAGTCACATTCCCTAGATCCTCAGAATCCCTCAGCTGCCTCGCCGCCTCCTTTGTTGTGTTGTTGTTCCTCGAAGTTGTTGTCACCGCTGCCTGTGGTTTCCTCATGTCACAGTTAACGCTCTAATCTTCACACACCCCCGACCGACAAGGGAAAGTAAACAAACAAACAAAACAAAGCTTGTGGTGTTTGTTTGTGATCCCAGGTTCAGCTGCGTCGAGTCTAATTGTGTGTACATGTGTCTTTGTGTCTAAATGCACAGAACAGGATTAACAGGCTCCACCTCCATGTTGGTTTATACAAAGTTTATACAAAGGCTTCACTGTCTGGTCTCAAGGATTCAGGACTTTTTAAAATGCACACACTGCAGCTCGGCATAAAACCTAGAGACCACCCAGACAATGCTATTTCTACACAGGTCTGAGACCTCAAACACCGACACACCCCCCCCGACACGGCCCTGACTCAGCAGAACAACCCAGACCAGCACGTCCTGAACATCTGGACGTCAGGTTCCAGGACCTTCAATGTTTCCTGTGCAGGAGAAGAACTTGCAGACTTTGTGGATTTGTTAACTTTGCAGAACTTTTACATTTCGCCAGAGGAGGAAGACAAATCTGAAACGCTGAAAAAACACATCATATGTCTCCTTTAACAGTTCACTTTCTTAAACTATCAGTTCTCACAACAGAGCAGGAACCATCTTGTGTTGCAGTCACACTCCTGCAGCTGTCTGTCACCTCAGCCTCTCGGAACAAAGGGTGTGTTAAAACAAGTCGTGAATATAGATTCCAGACTCCGTGTGCTGCTATAAACATACAGGAGAGAGACGTGCAGGGGAGTGAAGAGTATTTTTAGGAAATAAATAAAAATATATATGTTTTAATGTGACTTACTTCATGTCTGCATGCTTTGAATGTGAAATTTCTTTAGGTTTCCAAGGAAAGTAATGTCATGTTCCTGTTTTCTACAGTTCAGTATCTGTGTCACTTATCTACAGTAAAAACATGATTCACATTCCTCGATCTTCTCTGTTGTAATTAAAGGTGCAATATTAAACATGAAATCAGCCATGTTGGAAAAGTCTCTTTAAAAGGGAATGAATTCTCGATTCTGCTCATACTAACAACGTTTGGAAAAAGGCTGAATACATTACACCCCCTTCCCTTCCACGCTGCAAATAACAGCCTACAATTAAACGTGTCATTTTTTTGACACGGCTAATTGTTGCCGCAGTCGGCAGCGTACCTGTGTGTAGGTGTTCAAAAGGAAAAGCTCCGCCGGGCTCACAGCACAAGCTGCACGCCGCCGTGAAACAACCCCTAACTCAAAGTGACAACTTAAATAGTCTCATTTCCTTTCAGCTCCATTTATGCACGAAGCCCCTGAGATATTGTTTATGAGACCTTCCAAAAAAATATGGATCAACCAACACAGCCTTCCTCTCCCCGAGCCCACTTCCCCTTTCTCTCCCTTTCAGAGCAACAACATTTGAAATGCCGTCGCTGTCAGGAGTGTTTTAAATGTCAGTCTGTGTCACTGCTTAGTGTCAGGTGAGAGAAGCTTCGAGCAGTGAGAGCAGAGCAAACTGCCAACTCCCAGGTCCTCAGACCTATGTGTTGTTTTACGGCTGAGCCCAAAATAAACCGATTAATCTTTGCTTCACGTCTCCAGGAGATGTATTGTTTTGAAATATCACTCTTAGTTAAGTGCATGAGTGTGTGACTTATGTGTTTAGGAGCGATTCTCAAAGGGTTTCACACACGGACGCATGACGGGATCGGACACTGACCCCGGGACTGTGAACAACTCCTCAATCAAACGACATGAAAGACACAAAACAACTACAGAGAGACTTACAACCAGGACACACTGGGACACAGAAGCTAATAGCAGACGCACAACATGTCAACAAAGATAAGCAAACACATCCACAAAGATGTGAAACGGCTTCAAGGGGTTGAAAGATTAACATGAAAAGACTTCAGATGTAAAACGACCACAGAGACGTGAATACGAGTTTCAGATCGACCGCAAAGAGACGAGGAACGACCTCAACGTGGCTGTGGAGAGATGTAACAACGTCTTCCAGCAGGATGCAGAAGATGAGAGATGGTTTCATTAATCTCAAACGGTCTCGAGTTAGCATAGGAAGTGTGTGAGCAGAGCTGCGAGCGAGCCTTCACCTTCTTAACGCCACCGCCGGGACGCCACCTCCCCTCTCTCACCCCGGCGCCCTCCCCCTCCTCTGGTCCAGGTCGTTAGGAAACTTACAGAAGTCCCTTGTTCTCTGTGCACTTTCTCTTCATTCCCTCACCTGGAGGCACCGAGGGAAATGAAGGTAATCCACTGAAGCTCTGCCAGGTGAGGGGAGCGGCGGCGGATGCGATTCATCACGAGGCTCCTTTCATTCCGCGGCACTACGTCTGGCACAGCTGTTTGAAACGGCTCCGCCTGCCTGCAGACTTTGGGGAACGGCGCTTTATGAAGATGCATGAGTCGCAAAACAGACTATTAAAGTTAGTGAGAGTTCATTAACCTTGTAAAAGTAGGCTCCGGCTGCCATAAAGCGCCATATTTTATACGGATTTCCACCCGTCATTTTTTATCATAAGTGCTCTTTGTGGCCCGATAGTTCATCTCACACGTGACAAGCATTAAATGAGACAAAGACAATCGGAGCCGGAGCGACGCACACGTGGGAGATAATGACTGGTTTTGTGGCCCCTGTTATCGGGGGGGAATTAAACTCGGCACAGTCGGTCTGGTTCTCAGCACTTAGCCTCTGAAAGTGTGTTTCTGCCTTTTTCACGCACTCCAACTTAGCAACGCCACAAGCTGAGTCGAAATTAGAAAACACAGAAGGTAATCGCAATCAAGCTCGTTGTTTGCGAGCCTAACGCGGCTAATCACGGACCGCTCAGCAGGGGGTCCGGCGCCGAGCATTACGCCGCTATTGCTCCAGCGAGGAAGGGCGCCGCTGAGGAAATGGAGGCAATGAGCGAACCAAGATGGCAGCTTTGACTCGGAGACGGAGCGATTATAGTTCCTCTGCCATCTGGGTGAGTCATCTGCCCTCCGCCATCGCTGGATCCCAGGTTCTCACAACCATCATCATTACCATTCACACTGCTGGATGCTCCCCCGTGGGCTGACGGCACTTTGGATTTTTATCTTCACGCCATCAATGTCAGTGCGGAGGAGAAGAAAAAAATGAAAATCACGCTCGGAGGCTGCAGAGACAGATCCCGAGCTGATGTGTGTCTCCGTGTGGATATCAGCTTCTTGTAGCCTAGAGCAAGTGTTCCTGCCAAATTATGGGAGGAAAATAATTACTGACTGTGAGCATATGTCCGAGTGCACATCAATACGCTTCATTATTTAAAAGTTGCAGGGAAAAATACTACCAGCCCCAGAGGCAAAAGAACAAATGTGTAATTTAGCAGCAGAAAGACGTCTTGTAGCAGCAGGCCGGCACAGGAGAAGGCAAATGATGGTCAGCGTGCCAGAGAGAGGGGGGGTGCGTTAATCGCTCAAACCAGCGGCTGGACGCCCCCCCGCCACGCGGCTTCCTGGGGAAACTCCCACTGTGGCGCTGAGTCATTATGTATCTACTATGTATCTATCTATCTGTCTAAACCTATCTATCTATCTATCTATCTATCTATCTATCTATCTATCTATCTATCTATCTATCTATCTATCTATCTATCTATCTATCTATCTATCTATCTATCTATCTATCTATCTATCTATCTATCTATCTATCTATCTATCTATCTATCTATCTATCTATCTATCTATCTATCTATCTATCTATCTATCTATCTATCTATCTATCTATCTATCTATCCATCCATCCATCATCCATCATCCATCCATCCATCCATCTATCTATCTATCTATCTATCTATCTATCTATCTATCTATCTATCTATCTATCTATCTATCTATCTATCTATCCATCATCCATCTATCCATCCATCCATCCATCCATCCATCCATCCATCCATCCATCCATCCATCCATCCATCTATCTATCTATCTATCTATCTATCTATCTATCTATCTATCTATCTATCTATCTATCTATCTATCTATCTATCTATCTATCTATCTATCTATCTATCTATCTATCTATCTATCTATCTATCTATCTATCTATCTATCTATCTATCTATCCATCTATCTATCTGAGTATAAATCTATCTATCTATCTATCTATCTATCTATCTATCTATCCAATTTTTCGATCTATCTATCTATCTATCTATCTATCTATCTATCTATCTATCTATCTATCTATCTATCTATCTATCTATCTATCTATCTATCTATCTATCTATCTATCTATCTATCTATCTATCTATCTATCTATATATCTATATATCTATCTGTCTTATATACCTATCTATCTATCTATCTATCTATCTATCTATCTATCTATCTATCTATCTATCTATCTATCTATCTATCTATCTATCTATCTATCTATCTATCTATCTATCTATCTATCTATCTATCTATCTATCTATCTATCTATCTATCTATCTATCTATCTATTTATCTATATATCCATCTATCTATCTATCTATCTATCTATCTATCTATCTATCTATCTATCTATCTATCTATCTATCTATCTATCTATCTATCTATCTATCTATCTATCTATCTATCTATCTATCTATCTATCTATCTATCTATCTATTTATCTATCTATGTATCTATTTATCTATCTATCCATCTATCTATCTATCTATCTATCTATCTATCTATCTATCTATCTATCTATCTATCTATCTATCTATCTATCTATCTATCTATCTATCTATCTATCTATCTATCTATCTATCTATCTATCTATCTATCTATCTATCTATCATCTATCTATCTATCTATCTATCTATCCATCCATCCATCCATCCATATTTCATATTCTCTGTAAATTGGTGTTTTTTGGTTACTTTTCTTAACGATGTTAAAAAGTGCTTTCCAGAGAAAAAGAACCAAAACAGCAATAAAAGCAACAGAAGGATCAACGACATAAAAACACTGAGATGGGGAAACAAAGTTAAAATACTAAAATGTCAAGAGGAGGAAGATAAAATTGCGTTTAAAGAATTCATAAATGCTTTGCGATAGAGGAACGTTTTAAGAAGAGATATTTTAATGATGCTAATGATGCAAAAAAGTATTTCCAAAGTTTCGCACGAAGCCACAAACGCCGTTTGTCAAATAATCCACGCACGAGATCGACAGTAAGTGGAAACGTCTCTTAATGGTTCTCCCGAGTCTGAGCTGCAGTTTGACAGGAAACACAAAGTCAGACTTCAAACTTCCTTTAGTTCGTGGACACTTCTCGTTATCCACCGTGAGACTTTTCTTACTCTGTGTTTACAGACGTGGAGAACAAACAACATCAGGAGCGATTACAATACACCGAAGTCCAATCTATTCCCTGAAATCATTTAAAGTTGCTTGTAGTTAATTGGCAGCGTGCACATGAGACGCTTGTTTGTTTCCGTCCTCTGTGCGTTCACGACTCAGATCTCCTCTCACCTTCGCCACAGCGCCTGATGCCAGCTCGTTAAGCGCGTCCCTTGCACTCGTTTGCGTGAAATCGGAAGATGAGAGGAATTAGTCCCCGTCTCTTTTACCCCCGACCCGGCGTCCTCCTCCTCCTCTTCATCTTCCTGTTAGGACTGCAGATGCGGCCGGGTCCTTCGAGGGCCCATCTGTTGTGCTGTCGTAGCTTTTGGCCCAGCCGGCGTCTGGGGGGGGGCCAGATGATTAGGCCGGCGTCCAAGGCAATCCACCGCAGGTAAGCCACGGCTCGGTCGCCCTGACCGGCCCGATCCAGGAGAGACAGGGGACGGGTGTTAGAGCAAAAGACATCATGCAAATCCCCGAGTGGAGCTCACACCAGAGGAGCTTTCACCTGGATGCAAACAAGTCAACGACACGGAAAACGACGAGTTTCCCTGCGATGGCCGACAACAACGTGTCTGACACACGGGCGCCATGTGAAAACGCTGGCGAGGAAACAAGGCGATCCGTGGCTCGGAAACTCATCATCTACAGCTGCTGTGAAACCGTTCAGCCAAATGAACAAATGAAATGAAAACTTAAAGCAATATTGATGCCCTCTTCTTTTAATTGTATCGCAACCATTTTAATCAATTTCCCCTCCATGCTGTGACCAGCAGAAATATTAGTGACCATCATAAACCCCATTAGTCATCATCAGAAGTGCTAAACGGCCACATGACAGCCGGGCAGTGTTGGGGAGTAACGGAATACATGTAACGGCGTTACGTATTTAGAATACAAATTATGAGTAACTGTATTCCGTTACAGTTACAAAATAAAAAGATGGTATTCAGAATACAGTTACATTGTTGAAATCAGTGGATTACATGATGGTACTTCTCGAGTTTATTCACTCTCTTGTAAATCCACCGGCGGCAAAGCCCCCAGGAAGCAGCTGGAGACCAGGGCTGCCGTAAGAGCGCCCGGACCCCGGCGGCGTGAAAGAGCCTCACCGCGACCGGCTCGGGACACAGGCCCGGGACCGAGGCTCTGAGAGAGTTCCGTCGCAACCAGGAATCTACGGAGCTGCTGATCGGCAAGCTGCCCTTCCAGCGCCTGGTGAGAGAAGACCGACCTGCGCTTCCAGAGCTCCGCTGTCATGGCTCTGCAGGAGGCCAGCGAGGCACGCCGGGTTCACGACGGACGCTGAAGCGCCGGGCAGCGCTAATAATATCACCCGTTGACCCAGAAGTATAAAAGCATATGGTCACTTGTTGCTCCAACATTAACTGCAACAGCGTCCCAATTTAATGTCATCTATCTTCAAGAACTTCTCCGCTGTTTGCTCCGTTCAATGTCGGGTATCGAGGGTAAATTACGTATTCTCCGCCCCCCCCCCCCCCTCTCTTTTTATCTTTATGACTGCTTGTGTGTCTGTAGTGGATGGGCAGAGGGGGGCATTTAATAATGTGATCGGTAAAATTGGTAAAATTAAAACTCAGAAGGGGAATACAAACTATGGGATGCATACTTTATCATTTATATCATATAAAATGTCATCAATATCGTTTATTTTTCAGTGTGTTTCCTAGAGCGATACGCTCGCGTCAAGCGCAAAAAATAGACTCGACGCCGAAGCGATCGCCGCATCGGCGGAGAGAGAGAACAACGCCGCAATCATACACTTAAAAAATGCAATACAAACCGGAAGTATTCCAAGTATTCAGAATACGTTACTCAGATTAGTTAATGTAATGGAATACGTTACAGATTACATTTTTGGGCATGTATTCTGTATTCTGTAACGGAATACGTTTTGAAAGTATCCTTCCCAACACTGCAGCCGGGTTAGAATAACAGATGAAGCGAGAGCACGGAGAATTACTGAGCTCCAGTGACCTTGTGTTCGCTGGAGACAATTCTCCTTCGTGACTGTGGTCGAGTTTCTTTGCTTCAATCTCAACTCGAGGAAAAAAGGTGTTGGAAAGATTCCAAGATGCAGTTTTTGTAGCAGAAATCATTTTAATTCATATTCATGTCCAATCTATTCATCAGGAAATGCCTTTATCAGGCTTTTATTCCTCTATATCCTCTCATATTATCAACTTATTCTTATTTATATCCTGTACAATCTGTCCAGCATGTATCACCCTCCATCTCCAGGCCCTTGTCACGGGTCTCATATCCAAAACATTCTCTTAAGTGCAGTATTGGTGAAGCTGCGCAGGACGACAGGACGGATCTTTAAAATCAGGAGTGACAGGATAAAAAAATAAAAATCCTCTCTTCACTATGAGAAAGACAAAGAAATGTCAGAACGTGGCTTGTTTTCAGTTTCCTGACGAGTGACTTCCTGTGTCGTGAACAAAGACAGAAGCAGCGGAGAGTTGTCACATGAAACCTTTGGAGGAGAATTTCTCCGTCGCTGGGACAAAAACATATTTCGCCTAAATTCAAAGTATTTCTCAGCAAATCGGATTTTACAGGAAATGACATTTAACAAAAACACAAATTGATAAACTCCTGTGTCTCCGTCATTTACCGCTATGGAAAGAAATTTGATTTGTTTGTTTCCTGTCAGAAATGAGAGTTTGACTAAACAATATATATATATAAAGATGGACGACAAGTTATAGCATCTCCATCACCCCCTGGTGGCTGGTTGCAATATAGGCCTTAAACTCCGCCCTCTCCATGTTAGCAGAGGAGACATGGACAAAACTTAATTTCAAAATAGACGTAAAAGGTTTCTCATAAATGGTTTCTGCCATTTCAGGTAGTTTTCTTCACACTGATGTTTGTTCAAGTTTTTAAGTTTCTGATCGGTTCGGTTTTACTTACTGGTTTTTTTTACTGTTTATTTGGGTTTATTTTTGTACAACGGGAGGAAGTTGTTATTCACAGTCTAAGGACATTCAAATATTGTATAAACGAGTAGAACGTGTAACAGGACAGACTTCAACCTCCTCCTGCTGCCGTGGAGGAGCAGCTTCAGATCGAGGACCTTCCGGATCACCAAGCTCCTCCAGGAGTCGTGGAGAGAAACCTCATTCCATCCGATTTGTGTCCTCGCTCCCGTCCCATCAGTCAGTGACCGTCGGTCGGGGGGGGGGGGGGCGAGGGGGGAGCGGCTGGGTTTTACAGCTCGGCTCTTTAGTGCAGAGACAAGAGCCACGAGAGGCCGGTGATTAATTTCACGATCCCCTGACTTCATTTGTGAGTAAGACCATGAAATGTCTGAACTCCACACGGAGCGATTAGTTTCACTCACCAGATTCAGGAAAGTGTCGTGTTTGCCAGAAGAGTCCCAGGGTGCAGCTATCTTTAGTGCTGAGTCATCTGAAGCACCGTTCAGTCTCAAATGTGCAAATGATGATTTGTAAATGAGAAGAGAAACGTGACAAGACTTCAGACTCGGATTTGGTGGAACAACTCTAACGGCAATTTCTAATCAATCAAGACATTTTATATTTTTAGGTTTGTTGACCTTTTGCCAAACTTCTCCCTGAGTGTCTCTCATCCTTGCTTCTTGATAAACTGTCTCAGATCTGACTTGTTCTTCTTAATTACCTGAACTATCATTTCAGTCGTGTTCTCGTAGACTCGCATCCGACAAAATCACAGAATCAATGTTCTCTCCTGCAGCTTAACCACGATACAAACACGAGGGAGATCGTCTCCTGCAGGTTAGATATTGATTCTGGATACGGATGATGTCTCACTGATCCAGAAATCTTCAGGTTCCTCTCCTGTCATTGATTAAACGCCTTAAAAACTCAGCTGTGTCCCTGTACATCACACAACTGCACATACACCTTTGTATTCACAGATAGAGGGATATGCAGCTCGAGCTACGAAGCTTGAGAAATTCAAAATCCACATTAAATAAATGCTTCCACAGACGTGCAGGTTAAAGAGTGAAACAGCAAAGACGTGCAGTTTTCGAAAATCAACAGGCATAAGAGTTCTGTCTTTTTCTTTCTCGTTCTGAATCGAAACTGAAGCCGGACTCACTGAGCTTTGAGTTGCAGTAACACTTTATCTTTTTGTTTCAAATGAGGCATTGAGAACAGCTTGTGTGTGTTTGTTAAGTTGATAGAAGGAAACCTTGACCTCCACTGAAGCAGTTAATGATATGATTGAAATGATCCTGGCGTCTCCAGAGCTGCTGCTGACCTCAAACAGGCTGGAGTTAATCTGTGGATTCACAGGAACGTATGCGTTGTGTGTGTGTGTGTGTGTGTGTGTGTTTGTGTGTGTGTGTGTGTGTGTGTGTGTGTGTTTGTGTGTGTGTGTGTGTTTGTGTGTGTGTGTGACTGAACGCACACAACACAGGGCCGTGCACAGAGAGTTCTGGTCAACACAGCTTTTAAATGGACTTTGTCTGTAAAAAAGATCACACAACCTTCAAAAGGGAATATTACTTTTTAATTGAGGGTCAAAAGATCAAATTTAATTGGATGTTTCACTTCATGCTCCTGAACTCTATTTTGGATTTCAGACTGAAATTAATAATTTTACATCTGCCGTGCCACTAAATTAGAGCATCACATGTCACAACATGGAGATATATTCATTAACACTCGGCCTGGGAGGAGACTAACCAACTTTCTGCTGCTGCCATGGTTTTACAATTAATATTAATATATTAAGCTCACAATATATCATTATTTGGTGATGCCTGTTTACTGACAAAATTCACTGAATCCTTCTATATTCTGGTTCTGCAAAACGCCTGCAGCTGATGTTCTGTGTCAGAACTGGACGTGAGGCCCCGAAGATTCTATACGTGCTTTTATTTTATTACTCTAACATTGTCAAACATATTAAAAATCTGCTCTTAAAGTCTCTAAATCAGGGGTGTCCAAACTACGGCCCGCGGGCCAACTGCGGCCCGCCGTCCATTTTTAATAATTGGCCCGCATCAATGTCTAAAAATATAATTTATAAATTTTTTATTTTTTTTTTGATATTCAAAATTTAGTAGCGCTCAAATGGCACTTACTTAAATCACTTTGTTTTGCTTTATGGGGCCAGGCTTCTTCGACAGGGGAGAGGCCGGTGCATGCTTCTGCGTTTTCAGAGACACGCAAGAAGGGGCACGCAAGCACGCAAGGGCTCTTGCGTGCCCCTTCTTTCGTGCTTGCGTGCATTCACTAATTTTTGTAACTATAAGACAAAGCTACGCAAGCCTCACGCAGCCCACAAGGCTGTGATTGGTCCGCTAACTACATCCTTTCCAGAGTCATATTTCCGGTTTCATGCCCCATAATACCGGCAGAAACCAAGGAAGATTTAGAAGAACGGATATGGACCAAATAGAAGAGCACTTGGCAGAGGAGATCTGAAAGTATGACCACTTGTATAACCCGTCACTGACTAAATACAAGGACACGCAGATGACTTGCAATTCCTGGAAGGAGATCTCGACCGACGTCGGTTTGCAGGTCGACGAGTGTACGAAGCTGTGTATAAAGATCAGGGACAAATTTGTCCTCCAGAAAAAGTAATAAACAGTCGACAAAGACTGCCACACACAAAGAAGGTGTCTCTAAGGTTGTCTTCGACAAAAAACGTTACTCCACCTAGTGGTCTGGCAGTGAATTGCTTTGCTGACTTGCTAGCTGTCCCTCAGAACGCCCTGAGCAACGCGACTGTCAACAGTCCACTCCAGGGCAGGGGGGCGTGGCGGCGCGAGTGGCCCAGTCCTTGGTATTTTTTTCTGTATGTGGCCCTCGGGACACAAAGTTTGGACACCCCTGCTCTAAATCTTTCTCTGACTTCTCGCTTTGTCGTTTTCAACCTCACGTTTTGACAATTTAGAAAATAATTTGGTTTGTTTAGTTTCCATATTGTGTTTTTCTATCAGACTAGAGGAGAATGTGCACAGTTCAAAGTTATATATGCTTTTGCGATTCTTGTCTATCTTTGTCTGCAGATTTCAATTTCAATACAACTTTATGGGCTGTTGCTTCAATAAATATAAATATTCTTTCTATGTAAACTGAACCATAAATCTGCTTGTACAACGACCAAACTGTCTGCAATGGTTGTTGACGGCATATTATGATTCATGGAGATGAAAAGAGAAAATATTTGTCTCCACAAATGAAATTGAAACAAGAACGTTAATCTGACTTCATCCAATCGTTAGACTTCTGTTCTGGAAATGCAGCAAAGTAGTGAAAATTCAGCACTTGCTTATTGTTATGTTATGTGATTTTATATGTTATATGTTATATGTTATATTTTATATGTTATTTTTATATGTTTTATTTTGTAAAGCCCTTTCCTGCCAGGTCAAAAGATCACAGGTCCCACTTACTACGTACTTACTACATATATATTCATATTTTTTGTTTTAATTTAATATTCCCGACTCCACCCGGTAAACATCTGCTTCATTTTAATATTTTTCTGCTTCATTTTAATCTTTTGATATGTTATACGTTATATGTTACATGTTATATGGTATGTCAATTCTTTTTTGATTTGATTTGATTTGATTTGATTTGATTTGATTTGAAAAGTAAAAACTGTGATGTGCTTGCTTTTAACACTGCTAAAGTTATTAATTTTAAAAGTATCTCCACCACGGCTCAACTCCTGCGAACTCCTCCGGCCTCACGGAACTGTACAAACAGCAACACGTCTGTTTACCTCCCGGCTGCGGTTATTGTTTATAATAACCAGGTTGTTGAAAGAGGGAAGGTTGTATGAATGCACGTGTTAATATTCTCCTTCAGGCGGGGGTGCATGCGATGAGCAGCCACAGATTATGCATGAATCCCAGATTGCCACCTCAGTCATCTTCCTTTAGCTCAGGCACATATTCACTGTCTCATAATGCAAACTGTAATTCACGGGTGAATCTCTCGGTTTAAGGTGATTTCCGGAGCATTTTATCCTCTCTTATCTGAATGTGGAGGGGGCGGAATATTTTTTCCGGATTTTGTCGGCGGCTGCTGCTGCTTCTGTGCACGTAGAAAAGTGCGATCGTTTCCATTCTTCGCTCTGAATGCAGCGTCTCTCCTCTGTGACCTGATTTGGCTCCGCCCCTGTGGAATAAGGCCCTGAACACAAAAGGTGGAGATGCTGGAGCTTCGGAGGATTCTCTTTGTTCGGCTGCTGGGAGAAAAGGAAGCGTTTCACCAGGAGCGGAGCCCTGATCTGATTGGACTTATGGCAAAGCTTAAGCTGCGAGCAGAGCCGGGGGGGGAATGGAGGAGGTCCGACTGATCAATACGCAGATTTCCACAATAAACACCTTGAATATGTATGGACGAGTTCAGAGCTGATTCCCTCTTTATCCTGTTGAGGGACACGTTCGATGCCGAGCTGCCTCAGTGTTCGTAAATGACTCGATTCAGAAGAGAGATGTGATTTAAACGCCCACATCACATGAAGTCACCGGAACATTCTATACAGTAGCTGGAGCAGATTCATGAAATACCCGTCATTCTCCCACCAAGGCCCCAGCGCCATTATAAAAACACACACAACTTCAAAACTGAGTCCA
This sequence comes from Limanda limanda, assembly GCF_963576545.1. Classification (NCBI taxonomy): domain Eukaryota; kingdom Metazoa; phylum Chordata; class Actinopteri; order Pleuronectiformes; family Pleuronectidae; genus Limanda; species Limanda limanda. Next base: position 4,147,342 of record NC_083655.1, read on the forward strand.
GAGAACTTTATCAAATATTTCCTTTAGGCTAAGTCATGTTTACTGGTATAGGATCTGTAGAAGAGAAAATTCCACATAGTTCTACACAAAATCTATTCATTTTCTACAATGCTCAACAAACTCTCAGGACTATGGACTGTGGGAGGAAGCCGGATGAGGATCCACACCAGCACGGGGGAAACATGCAGATTCCCAAAAGAAAGGGATTCAACCTGGGAACCTTCTTGCCGTCAGGTGACGATGCTGAATCATCGAAGTCTAAGCGTGGGGTCAGGGGTCATCTTACCCTACTGGAGGGGCCCTGTCACAAGCTGCTGGAGGGTCCACAATAATAAAGAGTTCTACAAACCAACCACCAGCTCTGAGCCTTAATTCAAACCTGCTCAACATGTCATAGTCTCAGGATACTCACTCTTACCTCCTTCTGCATGAACTACTTCAACTGGAATACTCAGAGGACTTAAAACCAGATTTTGACTCGAGGCCTCAGGATTAAATGGTAAATGGCTGCGTTTACACCGTGCAGCGCTTTTATCCGAAGCCTTTTACAACTCGTCCTGATGAAAAGACCTTGGAGATCTACTAACGAGGTCGGGATGTAGGACTGGAGCAGACGTAGCACACATGCCATTAATATCAGGATATAACAAAAATACTGGGACAGGGCTTCAAAACTCCACGTCGTTAAAGTGCAAGCTCGTTTAATTACGAATTCTAAGTGAAAACTCTTCCTTGGCCGTCTGATCCCCTGAGACGTCTTCTCTCTTGACATTTAAAAAACAATCAACCTGTGGGAGACTTTCAGAATATCACCGGATTTAAAAAAGAAAAACCCCCCGGAGCTTTCACACAGCTCAACCTTCATCCTGCGAGTCTTTGTCATTCTCATATCCTTCCCACTGCGCCTCAGGCTTTCTGATAATTGATTTAATTATATTGACATTGTTGAGTGTCCTCCTCTAATTGTAATCGGATCGCTGGGACGATAAGAGCGTCTGTCAGGCTCCGAGTCAGAGCTGCTCACCTGGAACACATCGGGGGGGTCTCGCTGCCACGTGTGAGCGGCTGCAGACGAGTCCATCAGAGTCACACGGAATGGAATTATGTGAAAAGCAAATCCTGCCGTGCACTTGTTTTGCAGGATGAGCATCGGTTTTTCACAAACTCACCGTGACCCACGTGTCTATTTACAAGAATATCCTACTTATTATTCCTGTATCCAGCACCAGCATCTGCTGTGAAGCCTCATACTGGGAAACAAAGTGAACAGTGAGACAGGTCATATCTGCAGATATTGACCCCAACAACTGCTCCCCCAGCTCCACGAGCTGCTGGTTGACCTTTGACCTGTGGCAAACAGCATGGACGAGATCATATCACAGGTTTGTTATTGAATTTCTCTGCGGTTTGCAGGTCGAACCTTTACTTGCTGAATATCTTCATCCCTGGGTTTATGTTTTTCCCTCTGATATTCATTGTTATTATCGTAATAAATAAATAAAAAGCAATCTGTGCTGGAAAATAAATAAAGTTGACCATCCTCACCTCCTGTGGATGATGTCTGAATAAACTCTGTTTGCAATTAATCCAGTGGTTGGTGGGAAGTTTCATTCCATCTGCTGGAGTCACCGCATCTTACCACATTTTAATATTACAGTTATTTTTGTAAGGTGTCTTTTTGAAAACCAGAATCTAATCAGTGAATCTGAGTCCAAGAGATGATTTGAACCAAATCTGAAGAAACTTGAGGTGTTGATGTGCTTTTCACATGACCTCGACCAAAATCTCTCCAGTTCATCTTTGAGTCCAACTGAACGGTTGCAGACAGTTTGAAGAAATTCACTCAAGATGTTTTTTGAGATATTGTTAAAAAGAAATGGACCGAAACCCCCAAAAAACATAAAGCCTCAATCCAACATTAGTCTATTCTTGGATATTTTTCCCCAGTAACTGAAAATACATTTCACAAAGTCTTCTGGTTCAAACTGGGAGAAGCTTCACCAACAGTTCTCTTCATCTCAGTGGACATTTGTAAATGTAACTCCAAGCAGCAGAAGTTATGAAAGTTTCATCACCTGTCACCCCCCCCCCAGGTTAGAGATTTAGTCAGCAGGGGGTCTCCAGAAGGAATCCGATTAATTCCACACCTTGTAACTTTTCAGCTAAGTATGATGGACTTTTCTGCACTTCTTTACATAACTTATGAACTTTTAATAAATCACATCAGTTAGTGTTGATCTTCAACTCGATCTCATTTGTCTAAGAATAATTTCCAACACACAAGCTTGACATTTACTAGTTTTTCAAACCCCAGGGGTCCCGGGAGTCATGGCAACGCTGAGCTCTCCTCACGCCAGGTCTCACCTCCGGACTCACCTCTCTGACACCTTCCACTTCATCACACTTTGTATTTTCACACATCTGGATGAATCGAAAGCTCTCAGTCCATATGACGGAACCGCTCCTGGAAACAGGATCTCATCATGGTTGGTGTGAACACAGTTTCAGGAACCATTTGTCTGAAAACAGGTCCAGAGGTGAGCTCCTCCCTCCCCCCCCCCCACGTGCAGCCACCGGGCAGCTGCTTGTTTGTGGGAGACAGAGTGTCCGAGTGCATCATGTCCGAGGAGATAACTCACCCGCTGTAATGACCTGTAATTAGAGAGCTGGTGAGTAGAGCTAATGACCCAATAAATGATCCCTCTCTCATACCTCAATGTCTTTGGAACAAGAGCGGAGAGGGAGATAGGGGACGAAGAGGAGGAAGAGGAAGAGGAAGAGGAAGAGGAAGAGGAAGAGGAAGAGGAAGAGGAAGAGGAAGAGGAAGAGGAAGAGGACGAGGAAGAGGAAGAGGAAGAGGACGAGGAAGAGGAAGAGGAAGAGGACGAGGACGAGGAAGAGGAAGAGGAAGAGGACGAGGACGAGGAAGAGGAAGAGGAAGAGGAAGAGGACGAGGACGAGAAGGAGGAAGAGGAAGAGGAAGAGGAAGAGGAAGAGGAAGAGGAAGAGGAAGAGGAAGAGGAAGAGGAAGAGGAAGAGGAAGAGGAAGAGGACGAGGACGAGAAGGAGGACGAGAAGGAGGACGAGGAAGAGGAAGAGGAAGAGGAAGAGGAAGAGGACGAGGACGAGGACGAGGACGAGGACGAGGAAGAGGAAGAGGACGAGGACGAGGACGAGGACGAGGACGAGGACGAGGACGAGGAAGAGGAAGAGGAAGAGGAAGAGGAAGAGGAAGAGGAAGAGGAAGAGGAAGAGGAAGAGGACGAGGAAGCGGAAGCGGAAGAGGAAGAGGACGAGGACGAGGACGAGGACGAGGAAGAGGACGAGGACGAGGACGAGGACGAGGACGAGGACGAGGACGAGGAAGAGGAAGAGGAAGAGGAAGAGGACGAGGACGAGGACGAGGAAGAGGACGAGGAAGAGGAAGAGGAAGAGGAAGAGGAAGAGGAAGAGGAAGAGGACGAGGACGAGGACGAGGACGAGGACGAGGACGAGGACGAGGAAGAGGAAGAGGAAGAGGAAGAGGAAGAGGAAGAGGAAGAGGAAGAGGAAGAGGACGAGGACGAGGACGAGGAAGAGGACGAGGAAGAGGACGAGGACGAGGACGAGGACGAGGAAGAGGAAGAGGAAGAGGAAGAGGAAGAGGAAGAGGAAGAGGAAGAGGACGAGGACGAGGAAGAGGAAGAGGAAGAGGAAGAGGAAGAGGAAGAGAAAGAGGCAGAGGAAGGGGAAGAGGAAGAGGAAGAGGAAGAGGAAGAGGAAGAGGAAGAGGAAGAGGAAGAGGAAGAGGAAGAGGAAGAGGACGAGGAAGAGGAAGAGGAAGAGGACGAGGACGAGGAAGAGGAAGAAGAAGAGGAAGAGGAAGAGGAAGAGGAAGAGGAAGAGGAAGAGGAAGAGAACGAGAACGAGGACGAGAACGAGAACGAGGACGAGGACAAGGAAGAGGACAAGGACGAGGAAGAGGAAGAGGACAAGGAAGAGGAAGAGGACAAGGACGAGGAAGAGGAAGAGGAAGAGGAAGAGGACTAGGACGATGAAGAGGAAGCAAACCAGGACGAGGAAGAGGACGAGGACGACGAAGAGGACAAGGAAGAGGAAGAGGAAGAGGAAGAGGAAGAGGAAGAGGAAGAGGAAGAGGAAGAGGAAGAGGAAGAGGAAGAGGACAAGGACGAGGAAGAGGAAGAGGAAGAGAACGAGGACGAGGACAAGGAAGAGGACAAGGAAGAGGACAAGAACAAGGACAAGGACGAGGAAGAGGAAGAGGAAGAGGAAGAGGAAGAGGAAGAGGAAGAGGAAGAGGAAGAGGAAGAGGACAAGGACGAGGAAGAGGAAGAGAACGAGGACGAGGACAAGGACAAGGAAGAGGACAAGGAAGAGGACAAGGACGAGGAAGAGGAAGAGGAAGAGGAAGAGGAAGAGGAAGAGGAAGAGGAAGAGGAAGAGGAAGAGGAAGAGGAAGAGGACAAGGACAAGGACGAGGAAGAGGAAGAGGAAGAGGAAGAGGAAGAGGACGAGGACGAGGACGAGGAAGAGGACAAGGACAAGGACGAGGAAGAGGAAGAGGACGAGGAAGAGGAAGAGGAAGAGAACGAGGACGAGGACGAGGACAAGGAAGAGGACAAGGACGAGGACGAGGAAGAGGAAGAGGAAGAGGACGCCCCCTGAACTCAGCGTTTCTCCTGCTGCTGTTTTTAAAATCGTATATTTCCTGCAGGAGGAAGCTCTCTTGACAAAGCTCCTCCCGGACAGAAGCTCTTTCCACAAACAGAGCTTCCTCTCTCTGCTCAGCACACAGGGCTGCAGGCCACTGGGTAATAGGTGGCTGGGAGCACAGGAGATGGGGCATAACAGCGGTGATTATCTTCTCTACCTCCTTGAAGTAATAGATGAAAGCCTCATCGTCATGTAATAGGCTACTTAAGTCTGTCAAGGCGGGAGGATCTCTTTGCCCTGCTCTTATTTGCCTGGCTTCTCTCTCCCCCTATTTTGTGGCTAAATACACTTTGTCTGAATGCCCCTGATGAATAGCACGCGGCCTTTCTCTCTCCCTCTTCCCCTGACATGATAATAAAAGACCACACAGTCGATGTGCTTTTAGTTCCCTTCGGGCCAAATCCCCGCAATCAAGAGTAATTTGAGATATGACACATGCAGGCGGTAAAGAGCCGGCTGGCCAGGCAGGAATAATCACACTGTTATCCACACTTTGGCATCATTAATGAGGCGGGAAGAAAGGGAAGAGGGGGACCGGCCCGGAGGTGAGGAGGAGCAGAACGTGTCCCTGGGAGATGCTGCAGCTGATGTTCTCCTCAGCAGGAGACTGTTGGCTGGAAGCGGCGAGCGATGACACCTCCAGAATCTCCGCGGCGTTGATCTGGGAGCGTGATGTCGTGTTAGAAGCTCACGTCTAACGGCTGCCGACGCCTCGGAGTCGGGTTTTAATTTGTTCGTATGGTAATCCCACACCGCACCTGCTGTATCTTTGCATAATCCTGCAGAAAATCTCTCTCTGGCTCTTCCACGAGACGCAGACATGTGCTTTAATGTTCTTATGAGGAAGACAAGCCCGACGTGTCAGAATCAACTTCGCAGAGCGGAGGAAACTATCTAAATGCAAATAAACAGACCAATCGTGTCACAATCGATTCAGAGTTTATCGTGCCACGGCGGCGGCGGCGAGGCACTTTGTTTCACATCAGACTTCCTCCTCTGCTTGATCACATCCTGTTCCTCCATCATTGCTGTTTTCTTAGCTTTGGACGTTACTTGTTATTCCCTCTTCGTCCCAAACAAATCCTGAAGACGAGGCAGAGTTGGAACCGAGGGAACCTGGACCAGAGGAGCAGTTTCCATCTCTGCTTAAATACACATTTAATCTGATGGATCCTCTATAACTCGACTTGATTTGATCTATTGGAGTCGACTCCCTGACTCTGAAGCTCTTTGGGCAGAGGAGGTAGTTGTTCTTTAGTTCGATGCTGCTTGAATAAAACTAAACATCGCCCAGAGCAGCAGTCGGCAGGTTCAAATTCAAGATTATTTTCCACTGGACAAAATTACAATTAAGAGTCTGAGAGATATTATTTGGACGATAAAATATTAGCCGATGTCACAGATTGGATCTGCATCTGTGTTTGTTTGCAGAAACTAATAAACAATGCAGAAAACAAATATGTGGGATTTGTGATTTCATCTTCACACACGCAGAGTTAGTGTGATTCCGGGGTTATCATGATACCCAAGAAATAAATCCACTTAAATAATCAGATAAAAACACGCAGCTGCAGACAATTATCCAAGCATTTATGGGTAGATTGCAAACAGGAATAGTAAACAGCTAATTCAGGATATGTAAACAAATTTCAACAATTACAGTCCAGTTCCAGTGGAGATTCTAGGTATGTTTATAAATGTAGAAGTTGTGTTTCCATTGCTGTTTCTCTATCATCTTTAGGATTATGCCAAAAATATTGCACAAATCTTGGAGCAGATCTGGATAATAGTCGGTCCAGGATTTATTTTCACACTTTCTTTAACATGGAGACAAACTGCATGAGCTGTTAGTGAGGTAAATCTCTCCAATCTGCTTTATACTTTGTGTTAAGTGTCACTGTTCAGAACTTTTCTGCAGTAATGACAGTGTTGTGTTTCTGAAGCGTTTCTCGTCTCTCAGGATTTCGCTCCGACTCTCTGAAGCACCATCTGATCTGCTAACTGATCTGAAGACAGCGTTTTTCCAGTGTTGCGTTGGCTGCACAGAACTCAGCTGGTGCTCGTGTGAAAAACAGTATTTTTAATATTTATTTATTTATTCGGAGCATCTGTGAGGAGGGCAGAGAAGAAAGTTTAAAAAAGAACAGACAGCAGGGAGAGAGAAACGAAGGCGCTCATCTGAAGACGGTGGAGAGACGACTGCGACCGGCAGCGAGTTGTTTCTGTGCAGAGAAGCTTCTCCTCACCCCTCCCCCCCCGACTGAGGCCGAGGGAGCTCATCAGTAAAAAGTGAAAGCATTAATTACCTGAATAAAGGAAGCTGGAAAAAGAATAAGAGAAAGAAAGCCTTTCCTCTTTCAACCTGGGAGTGAGGTAAGAGACTTCCGAGTGGTTTAATGCAGCCTATAAGAAAAAAACATCCTTTTCTAAAGGGTTGACAGAATTTGCCAGATGATATGATTGAAGAGGTTTAATGGAGCCTCTTTGTGTATTTCATAGAGATTGTCGTCTAGCAGTGCAACAAAGAAATCTCCCGTTTGAATGCTGACGGGCATTTTTCAGATTTCCATCATAAACTCAGACTTCATCGTTCTTCTCTGATTTCCACCTCCTGCTTCCTTCAGTTTATTAATTTGAGTTGAATCGATTTTTGCTGTGTTTTTCATTAAATCCACGATTTCATTAATGAAGTGAGAGGATCTGAAAACGTTCCTCACAACAGAGACAAACAACAACAGCATCAACCCCCCCGCGACAATTGCAGTGTGGAACAAAGTGTGCAGCTGCCGAGCTCGTGTTGTGTAACTGCTTCATTACGTGGCCGGGGTTTCAACAGGCACCTGTAAATATCACGCTGCTGCTGCAGGTACATAGCTTTAGTCGGGGGGCGGTTGATAACGGTGACAGATCTCAGAGAACATGATACTTTTACACATGACGTCCACTTTCTCTTTATCCACGTGAGGACATAGCATATTAATTCAGCGGAAATGCATGTAGAGTTTTCTTAAGCGGTTGATTAATCCATTAAAACTGAAGCATGCATCATCAAGACGGGGGTCCAAGTTTTCATGTTGACATTTTACACATGTGGTGACTGATTCACAGCTTGTTGCATGCAGAGTAGGAGAGAGCGACTTGAGAAACATGTTTACTACATCGACAGAAATCCTCTTCACTTTCCAACAATAATGAATAAATGAAAAGCTCTGACAACAAATCAAAAAAGGGGTTATCTGTTTAAGTCTATTGCTGTAAAAAGCTCATCCGATCATCTGATTTGAATCAACCCTGCTATACATACAACTGGTGTCCAGGCTTCTCTTTACTTTGGACGAGAACAGAAATGACGTAGACACTTAGAACCACTTGCCGATCACATGACCCCCATCAGGAGTAAAAGTGTAAAATTCCTTAAACCCCTGAATCTGCACAAAAAAAACGAGAAGTAAAACGAACATTTTCCATCTTACAGGGCTTCTTTTTTTTTAGAAAACTTAAGTTGAAAACTTTTCCTCCCTGGGCCGGTGAGCAGCAGAGGCGATAACCTGAGATTAGACTTAAAACGCTGCTTCATAAACTTTCCCAACTTTGAACAATAAAAATCCTCCACAGCTCTGAATTACCTCAGGAACTTAAAAGGCTATTTTATGGGTCGAAGTCTCCGAGAGCAACCGAGTCCATTATCCAGCTCCTCTCCGAGCTCATAGGGAGAGACACTATCATTTTCCCTTTTCATGTCATAGATATACCACAATCAACAGGCACTAAAGTAAAGAAAGAAGTCTGCGCTGAGGGCATTAATCACCTCGACTTACTGTCACCAGCAGACCTGCTTTAAAGCCTTGTTAGCATCTGTGCCAGAGCCCATTAAGCTATACTATTCTGTGAGTGCAATTAGAAGCGTTAAATTCACTTAGTGGAAGGCTTGTTATCTTAATGGCAACGTCTGTGATATTTCCTGCCCTGAAAAGAGATCCAACAAAACCTGGAACACCTGTTCTGCAGCACCAGCACAGAGACAAGGAATGAAACCCGTAATTCTGATTTAACCCGGAGTTATAGGCCGATATCCGTGTGAGTCTCAACGTGTCTGAGGGATGGAATGAAACAAACCGACCAGTGGAGCGCGAACACGACAGGAAACCAGTGGGTGGGGGGGGGGGATGAGCAGGAGGCTGCAGCCAGGTCGCCGCTGGGTTCAAACCAGATGAATCTCACAGCCCTGCTGGGAATCAAGAAGCTCAGACATGATACGACTTCGTGACACAAATTGAAAGAAGAGAGAGAAATGACTCAGAAGAGAAAAGGAGAGTTGGAAACTAAGTTCGAAGACGGAAGAAGCTTGAAAACTTCAGGAGAGAGGAAGCAGATGAAGCAGTGTAGCAACAAGGACGTGTTTTCAAACTCAAACGTGGTGATGTCTTATTTATTCACATATTCCACTTTAAATATGCACAATACTCTGCACTTTACTGCCTTTTTTTTGCACTTCTGGTTAGATGCTTAACTGCATTTCGTTGTATAAGTACTTGTACTGTGCAATGACAATAAAGTTGAATCTAATCTAATGTTGATAGTTTAGCATCTGAAGACGAATTAGCCTTGGACAAATACATACGTCCTTTCAGTGTCAACATCCGGTATCTGTTTGTTTTGTCTATTCATCATTTGAAGTCGTACAATTAGAACAAGTGAAATGTTACTACACACAAAACTCTCACCCTTTGTCTAGGTGTTGTAGGTCCGAACGACTTTTTGGCTAATTTCTACATTAATGCAGATACATTAAAAAAGCTTCTAGCAGATGGATTGTTCATGTTTTCAAATGTGATCACTAGAAGATTCCAGACTTAAACATCTTGTCCCACGTCTACAGAAGCAGAATATCCACCTGCACGTGCATGAGTTTCTAGACGTGACCTTTGTCCGGTTGCATTGTGGTCGTTGGATCATCGGAGTGAAACAGCCTCTTCCATCATTGTGTCGCAGCTCAGAAATGTTGTTTTTGTGCGTCTCTTGTTTGCTATTTGAACAAAGTTTACCAAAGTCTGGTTGCCAGTGAACCCAGACAGAGTCCAAACTGTGTGCAGCTCGAATCAATTGTGTTATTCTTGGCTTTGACTCAGAAGTAACTGCTGGTAATAGAGGCCTTGCAGCCACGCTGGAAATATCTCAGACTTGGAATCACAACTCGGTTTCTGTCTCATTTGCTGCCGACAACTTGTTTTCTCTTTCCCAACAAAGAACTCTCTCTCTCTCTTTATGTTGATTGTTATGAATTCAGCATCGGTTGCATCACTGCAGTTGAGTCAGAAACATTCCACGTTTTCTGAATTCATCCAAATTTGACCCAGAATTTGAAAGCAAATTAGTTTTAGTCGCTGTTAGTGTCGGCAGCACAATTCACTAAATGCTGTGTTTGGATCTTTCTTGTTGAAATACACCCAGTGAGTCTTAGTTAACTTCTTATCTTATATGTTTAGAGAACACACATCAGCTCACACATGTGTTCTCAAGGATAATTCACAAAGTAATAGTCACCTAATGGGACCAGTGGCGCCCACATACAGTAGCTCCGGCTAATTTGAAACCCTATTTAAGGTTTATACGCAATTAATTACTGTTAATGTGAAACTCGTGCACAGATCTAATTTACAGCGAGTGAACACAGAGCCGGGGAACAGTTCATAGGAACACAGTGGAATTTATTAGTGAGTCACATGAGCAGCGAGCAGCTAAGTGGGAAAGACTCAACACGTTTTAAGTTGGTATTTACAGCAACTGATGAATATTAAATGTTTTTTTTCAGTTATAAATTGCATGTTTTTCAGCTTTGTAATAACTGTTTGTGATGGTTTTCTAATGTTTGGTTCATTTTTTTGCTTTTAAGTCTCATGTACAGTTAGATGATTGGCTGTTTACTCTTCTATAGACATTTGTAATTACATTTATATTCATTTTACTGTATTCCAGGTTGCCTTTAAATTATAAATACACATAAAACATGTCAAATTAGAAATACAGCCCTGTGTTATTCAGATACTGAAGCAGTTATTGTAACTTGCTTGTGTGCAGCAACAATAGGAACAGAAAGGGAGATTATGCTGATAAAGTTGTTCAATAAAGCGTGCGAGCTGCAGATAAACGTGCACAGCAGCAGCCGAAAGAATCAAAGCAGCGTTGCACAGCAGGGGGTCTCAGCCGCTCTCCAGCGAGTCTGAGGTGGAATCAGCTTTAGTGGCCGCCCTCCTCCCCCCCGTCCCAGTAATCAAAGCTGGGTAAATTACAATGACTCGGGAGGTAAGCGCTTCTGAAAGCTCGCCATGGATCTTGATTCCAGCCAACTACAGAATTAACCAACCGGTTCGACTTGTTTTCTTTTCTTGCTTCTCCTTCCAGAGAGAAACGCAATTTGCTTTCCCCACACGTGTGCACGGAGGGTTACTCAGACACTGTGATCAATTGATAATAACAATATGAGCCAAACAGGATGGAAGTTTTATTATTTTAATTCCTTTATGGCTGCCCTCAAGCATAAAGTCGCAGGAATGTATTAGTGTCCGGAGGAGAGGATTAGCGTATTGATAACATACATGATTAAATGTTAAACACTTAAAATGAGCACTTCTGGGAATTAGAATAGGAATTGGAAACATATTTCTCGACCCCATCTGAATCCGTCAGAGCTGATTTGAATTTAATTACTTTGCGTTGTTGTTGCATTTGAGATAAATTGCAAAATCAGAGCACGCTGCTCAGGAAGTTAGTTATTTTATAATGTGTAGAACTGTAAACGGGGGGGCGATGATAACAAAGCGTTTTATCTTCCAGGTCCCACATGAATTTCAAACTTTGTTTTAATTTCTACTCTTTACAGTCGTTTCCTCAAGGCAAATCTCTATCTTTCTTTTTTAAATGTTTATTTTGAATATGGTTAAATGTTTTGCAGAGCTACATCATTCTCTTTTGTTTCCTCATTAGTGAAGTGATGAACAGGAGGAAAGTGTCCACATCCAGTTTATGTCCAAAGAGAAAAGTCAACGCTGGCAAGAGATTTAATATAATCAATCGTAAAAGTCCAGTATTGACAGAAACTAAGAAAGTACATGTCAAATAAATGTTCTGTAATTCTAGGTAGTTTTTTATGAGGCTGGTTTGAATACAACGAGAGGCGCTGGAGACACGTGGATCTTGATCTGAGCTCCAGGACTCGGTTGCTCAGGTGCTGGAGGAGCTGACCCAGTAATTGCAGGGTCAGAGGATCCCGGAGCTCGACACTGAACCCCAAATTGCTTCCAGACTGTGTTTGTGTGGGTGTTGGAACAAATAATGTGAGGTTCTTGTGACAAAAGAGCCGCTGAAGGAGCGTCAGGCTTTGGGATGGAATGGATTCGCTCTGATTCAGGGACACGAGCCGCAGTGAGGTCCGGCTCAGGGGGCGAAGACGGGATTGAGATCAAGCTTCTCTTTTAAGAACCTGCTGTGATACTGTTGTTTTCCCAAAAGCACATGAAAGTATTTGAGTTGGTCGAGGCCTCAGAGTCGAGTCCGACCAACGTATCCTTCAGCTGGTAAATTCACTATGAGGGATAAATCTGTTTTTGCTTTATGTTTACTGAGGTGAAAACATTGATTTGACAGAAGAAACAACACAGAGAAGATGTGTTTATGTTTACATTTCACATGAATTACTTTCTTACCTCCACTTAGGTTGTATTTGCTTTTTCTATGTTATAAATGGAAAAACTGTAAAATATCAAACCTCAATTCAAATATTAAGAAGCTCTAGGAATCTAGACAGGAAACTTGTCACTCCTACAGCATCAACTTCAAGAGGGAAATGTCCTCAGAAGTCAGGGAAAGTCTCACAAATCAATCAATCAATCAATTAAATTGTATCTGTATAGCCCATATTCACAAATCACAATTCGTCTCATAGGGCTTTAACATGGTGTGATCCTCTGTCCTTCACCCTCAGCAAGAGTCAGGATAAACTACTAAAAACCCTTTTAACAGGTAAAAATATGTAGAAACCTCAAAGAGACACATGTGAGGATCCGTCTCCCAGGACGGACAGAAGTGCAACAGATGTCAAGTGAAGGAAAACATCATCGGGATAAAGGTTTTAGCAGCAATGATGAGGGTAAACATTTTGAAGGATAAGGTCAGATACTTGAAGGTCAAAGTATCTGAGGAGAAACACTATATGTCAAGCAGTCCTGCTGCAATCAAAGACTGATATTAACTCAACAATCCACCTTGTAATGGGTTAAACTGGGAGACGCTCACAGAGACCAGCACATCAAACTGGTACAGGCAAGTTCGGGCTGATTTCCTTTTTTAAGAATTTGTGTTTTCTCCTTTTTAAAACTTTGAAACGTGCTCCGGCACTTTTGATAAAGGAAAAGTTGATTAAAAAACATTTTCTGGCAACAGCATAATTAAATGAAAGTGATTATAAAAACATTTAAGAGCTACAGCCCTTCGGCCGGAGTCTGAAGATACAGTTAAAACTCTCATTATTTTAGTTGTGCCCTTCTTGGCCAGACTCTTCCACTGTGCAGCCCAGACTACTCTAAGGACATTGAGAAATTTTTATATGCCTATAAGGAGTTTAATTAATATTCCCATGAGACGGCTCCAAGTGTCTCTATAACCTATGCTATAAATAATGCGACAAAAATAGAAGCACAGCTTATAAATCATTCAAATATTCTCAAATTCATTCTCACTTACTTCTTTTTTATTAAAGTAAAATAAGTGCCATTAATGTTTTGCCACATTCTTCTCTAATGACTCAATCTTTAATAACTCGGGACAGGACGATGCTGGAAGAAATGACGACCAAACACGTAATTTCTATTTTTAAGTCGCATTAAATTACTCACACTTAGCAAAATGAGGGTGAAATTGGGTGAACACGCAGGAATTAAAGGATGTAAAACAACTAATGAAAGACAGTTGACATTTCTAATGGATTCAGACGGAAGGAAACTCAGAGAGACGGAATAATAAGAACAAGCTCGGAGCTTATTCTCCTCTAATCGAGCCGGAGTTTCAAACTGCCAAGTCCAAAAAATCCAGGTCACTCTACTTTCTAAGAAATTGCATTGAATTGTCCCCAAGTCTCCGTCTCTCTCTGATATTAAGTGAAGCTCAAATCACAGGAAAATGAGACTCGGCCGTTTGCAGCACAGACGACGACTTGAGGCGACGTTTTTCTTTTTTTTACGATTCTCGTCCTGATTAGTTCGGCATCGATTTTTTTTAAATCACTCTCGCAAATATGATTCCAGCTGCAGTTCATGTTGTTTCACCAGTCAGCGTTCAGTGGTCTGGCTTCTTAACCCAGTTAGCGGTGGAGCATCGCTCAATGGAGAAGATCTGTGTGGCTCGGGGCTGTGTGTCAGGATGACTTCATACATGAGGGATAATGTTTGGTTTTTTAAAGTTGAGTCATTTCTCTTCCGGCAGATCTTTCCACCGACTTTCTTCATGGACTTCAAAAGAGCTGGAATATTCCCGTTTATCACAGTTTCACTTTCTAATGAATTTGTTTTATGGAACTAGAGCTAATGAACGTAGAGGAATTAAAGTTTGAACTTCACTTAAGGTTTAACGTCTGTACTTAACAATATGTTAATCGTCTATTTCACTGTTTGGCTGAGATTATCATACATTGATTTTTTAATTTCAATTCAGATTTGACATAGCATTGACGTCACTTTATTCATCTGAAGCGTTTGGATTTGGAAAGCACCTGCACATTTTAATTTAATGATTTAACTAATCAGAAAGCGTGTCCATTTCCTTGAAGGTAACTGAAAAAAGGAAATTAAAGAAGAACAAGTTGTGGACTGCCCGGCTGTTTTCTAGAAACACTTTCTGGAGCTTGTTTTTGTTCTGTAACAAAACCAACTTAGAGGATTAATGTGTGAATATTCCGCAAATGAAATCTGCAGACAACTGCCAAACACGACTAGAGTAGAAACTGAACTCTGATCTTGATAAACACTTTCCAACCCTTCAGTGCCACCGTGTGACCCCCCCCCCCTCAACTGTAATTACACTTTGTGAGCGTCACACCGAAGACACGAGTTGAACGTCCTCCACCGTCTTCGTTAATTACCCCTCGTCTTCCTTCTTACCTTCGTGAGGAGGCTCCCGTGTCCTCGAGAGGAGGAGAGGGAAGCGTGCACCTTGAAGTGCTCAATTATTCCTCACATTGTTCAACTTTCAATTTCAAGACAAGTCGGGAAGAAAAGAGAGAATTTAATCTGACGAGAGCTGTTTGTTTTTATCTTGTTTTGGTTTCTAAGTGAAAGACGTCAGGAATAAATGACTCTTTGACTGTTTAATGGCAAAATATAACTCAGTGAATTCATCTTAATCTTCAAATTGATACAAAAAGTAAATATCACTGACAAATAAAGATGTTTACTGACTTTTAAATCAGTATCTGTCCCACAAAGACATAGAGACAAAAAGAGAAAACCTCATTGTGCAAGAACAAATTACCATTGATCACATGCGTCACATTGAACTCAGCTGATTGTGAATATTAAAAACACGTCACACGTTTCCTCTTGTTTGAAAGAAGAATAAAAAGCCTGAAGCACAGAGCCTGAACTTATAATTGCTCCTGTATATGAAATATAAAATACAGCAGGCGTTTCACTCTGACCTCTGCTTCATATGTCCACACGCTCCCTATAACTGCCTGTTGTAAAAGGGCAGGACACTATTCCAGGTTATTAATAAGTCAAATAAAAATACTGCACATTAACATATGCAGGAAATGTCATTTGGAAAATGCCCGGGGCTTCTATTCTGATTTACACTTTAAACATTGAATGCAATACATGTCTTTTTATGTGGGTTCTTCACTGTAACACACAGCGAGGTGGAGAAGGCCAGCCAACAGCCCAAAGGGGTATTTATATAATAAAGTTATCTATATAGCATCAGTCCTAAATAAAATGTAAAGATTCAGACACAAATAAATCTACTGGGAAGCTCAACGAAAGTATTATAAACTCTCGTGTGTCTTAAAACTACAAATAAAACCAGAAGGTAACTTGATGAGTGCAAAAAATTAATCTAGCATTATCAATTTTCCAGATCAGCTCCAAAATGTAGTGGCTTCTCCCCCCAACCTCCAAAAAACAATACATAGAAAAAGGTTCATTAGTTTCTCAGTAATCCTGCAGAGACTCGACAACCAGCAATTAATGCACAGCCTCCTTCTGAAAGATCTGAATTTGTTGTGTTCGTCAGATTTAATAATTCAGAGTCTAAGTTTGACGGAACCACATGTACAAACAGAAAGTTTCTTTTCTCTCGTGGTTCCTGCTGCAGCCGTCAGTGTTTACAGCAGTTTCCAGCTCGTGTGTGTTTCTCCACCATGCACCTGCCTTTTATAAACCTCTAATTAAAACTCCGTGAGAGATCTGACGCAGAACCAGTGAAAACAACGTAAACACAAACTCGCAGCTCTTTACTGGAGCATTTGGAGAAACACAGCAACTGCAGGAGGCAAATGTCAGCTGAACACAAAGAAAATACTTTTATTAATACGAAGGAAAATACATTCTGGGCCATAAAATTACTGGAAAAGTTTTTAAATAAGATGCCGAATAGCTACCATCAGCAGCTATAATATTTCCTTTGCTTACACGTATTAGTTATGAAAAACACACGTGCACCACCCGACCTGTGTAATATTAGTTTTTCCTCTTTCCCTCTGATCTGATTCTGTATCTTTGTGTTAATTAGATATTTTCCCACCTGTTGTGCTGAGCTCAGCGTGTTCACTGAGCTCCCGTGTTTCACACACACATGATTATGGCTTTATCATGAAAATGTCCTTTCAACCCCGCGAGGAGAAGTAATTTGACTAATGAGCCTCTGGCTGAATTATAATTGACAACTGCCAAAGACCAGGTGTGTTTTCCATGCATTTGAATTTCATGCATGATGCAGGATACACGTTTGCTTCGAGCACGTATTCAGCGAGTCGAGATGAAGGAGCGGCTCCGGCACCAGCTGCCTGACGCCATCGAGCCCGTGATTACAGCTCAGAGGTTAGCGTTAGCATGTTGAGAGGCCGGCAGCTCCTGCAGAACCACGGCTGGATCAGGACTTCACTCAGAGATCCAGAGAGGGCTGCAAAATAAGCAATCCCAGGCAAGAGCGTCTACAAGGCCATAAATAATGTGGCGTGCGAGGAGCTGTATTTACTCTGCGCTCGTCTTGACAGCTCTGAGAATCTGAGGTTGTTTTTCCTTCTTCTTCTTCTTAAACTCCTGCCTGCAGAGGGACAATTAAAGAAGCCCGTGCACGGTTCTAGACTCAGCGAATGATTATGGAATACTGATGAGAGGTGAAGCGTGGCCGATCCTAACAGAGCTTCACTGTGGAGCTCTGCATTGATTTGTTTCTTTTCGGTTTTTATTCCTTTTTCTCGCCTGCTGCTTGAAAAAAAGGCTCCAGCTGATGGAAAAGATAATAAGTGAAGAGTGTGATGAGGTGGCAGGGGAAGAGGTGTGCACAGATAAAGAAACACAACGCAGGAGACTATCAGGTGTTTCATACATGTTTCATGTTATGATTTCTACCGATATTACTCTTTAAGTTGTATTACCTGTGTTTGCTTAACACACATTTAAACTACATTTAAATCCAGTACATTTTTAATCAGCTGCAGCAGCGGAGACACACGTGATCAACAGATTCAGAAAGATAAGTTCTCACATGAGGGAGAACTGCTTTGACGTCTGACTGTCTGCATGGACGGTAAAAACACTAAAAACTTTATGGAGCGTGAGTAAATAACTGCAGAACACAACCTTATAGATCTCTTGTGTTATTATGAGAAGTGTAAAACCTTTATTTAGTTCATTATGACAACATGTCGACCACAGTCTACAGAATTAATGGGAAACACTGCTCATATTTTAACTACAGGCTAGCTTTTTCACCCTGTTTCCATTCTTTGTGCTAAGCTAAGCTAACATCCTATAAAGACATGAAAGTGGTTTCAAACTTCACAACCAACTCATTTCCCAAAATGTTAAATCATTTATTTAACCTTTCAGAGATATGAGAAGGTTTTTTAACAATGTGATTTAAACTGCATCTCACTGAATAAAGCAGAGAGTTAGGAGTGAATTCATAAAGTCGATGGTGAAAGTTATTTCTTCTCTCTTCTCCACCTAATCTCCCAGCAGCACTTGCCAGCACCACCCAGGACTCGCTGAGCCTTGGACCGCTCCACTCTGCATGAGCCCAGACACACTGGGATTCTCCAAATCAAATAGTTGGATTTCAGCTGCTCTGGAGTTATAATAACCCGATCTCCAGTTATGAAGCTGTTATGAAGCCTGGTGGAGGTGAGAAAACTTTGAGCGTGACCTCGGCTTTAGTCTCCAGTCTCCAGGAGAGGCGTCCTGATTGGGTCACTGGGCCGGCCGCTCTCTTGTCCTGGTTAATGACTCGCTCCTCATTCAATCTGCACAACAGCACCCGAGTGCTGTGCTGATTAGGGCTGACCCTAAAGAGTAATTGGCAGGCTGCTTGCCAAGGCAGGGAATTAATCTCATGTTTCGGAGCAATGATGAATCAAAAGCATTCACAGGAGATAAATCACAAGAGGCCCAACAAACAAATGACAGTGACTGTAATTATCAAGAGGACTTTGTTCTGCAGCTTCACATCAGAACTCTGTGCGCTGACAGAAAGGCAATAAGCCTTAGCAGACCGGGGGGGGGGATGCAAGTCGCTGCCCGACATAAACAACACAAACTCCAAGGGGGGGGGGGGCAGTAGATCACAGACGTCTGCCCGGAGGTGGGAATATGAGGTTGTGGGTTTGAGCGCTGAACAGTCTGGGAAAAGGCGGTGAGCTCCTGTAATATCTCGAGAGTTTTAATAACAGCGCTCCTGTGTAAGGCACTAAACATTGTCTGGTGGTAAATCTGTTTGTATTACATACTTAAATTGATTTGTTATAAGATTTCTTCATTGGTTTACTTTGTTTACAGTGGGTGAGCAACCAAATTATGTAAACTCTCAGGAAAAGCATAACTAAAGTTTTAGAAGTTAATATCCCAGATGTCGTAAATTGACTTTTCAAGCAGAGTTTCCGTTGAAAATATTTCAAAAATTAAATGTACAAAGTTGAATAAACAATATATATGTTGTCCATTACCCTAAGATATGATATATACACGATAAACACACACTTTGGTACAATAGGTCAAATCTCCTCCTTCATCCGTATGTGGAAGCAAATTAGACTCAAATGGTCGGTTGTAAAAAATCAAACAGAATTGATTTGTTTCTAAATCGAACAATGAGATTCATTTCTAATTAAATTACCAATCATGACCGATGAATTATGAAAGTATGTCAGCAGGCAAACGCCCAGAAAGCCGAGCCTGTGAGTCGGCGAGCTGTGATGTCGTGTTTGATCGATTCCTCTCGGAGGCTCTCTGCCTGTCGGGAGCTTTTCTCTACAGACAATGAACTGGAGGTTCTGCAGCTCGTGGATCCTTTTAAAGATTGTAAATATAATATAATAATATGTCTGTTCGTGTGATTCTGGAAAGCGACGCAGACTCATCACGACTGGGGAGCGCGCAAAATACCTCAAATTAAAAGGATGGTTTGGTTGGAGAAGGGGAGAAGGACAGGAGGCGGGCAGGAGAATGCAAGAAGGAGGGAGGGGAGGAGGACGAGGACTCGAGCCAGAGCTTTCATGTCCTTCCAGTCCCCCCCCCCCCCTCACATAAGGGTTTACTTGGAGAAATCTGCCGACTGTGGCTCTTCAGAGACTTCTTGGCCGTGTCGCTGGGATTGTTTCCTCAAACGAGAGACATTTGGAACCGGGATTATCACCGGTCCAGACCTCCGTGTCTCAGCTCAGAGCCGCAGCCGGCCAGAGATGCTCCTCCCTGCCAAACTCCTGCAACTCTGAACCGAATCGGGAGGAGGAGGAGGAGGAGGAGTAGGAGGAGGAGGAGGAGGAGGAGGAGGAGGAGGAGGAGGAGGAGGAGGAGGAGGAGGAGGAGGAGGAGGAGGAGGAGGAGGAGGAGCACGTGCTTGTGTTGTTTCAGTCGGTCGGTGGCGTTTCTCAGAACCAAGGAGAACAAGTGTAATGGATTGAACAGTGTATGTGTTATGTGTAACATGGATTGTTTATGAAGATGGATGAATGACAAACGTGATCCAAAATAAAAAGTAATCAACAATATACACCTCCCTGCCAAACTCCTGCAACTCTGAACTGACTAGAGGAGGAGGAGGAGGTGGAAGAGGAGGAGGAGGAGGAGGAGGAGGAGGAGGAGGAGGAGGAGGAGGAGGAGCACGTGCTTGTGTTGTTTCAGTCTTTTTATGAAGATGGATGAATGACAAACATGGTCCAAAATAAAAAGTAGTAACAATAACTAAATAAAAAATGTTCAATTCAATTCAGGAATATGTTTTTCCTGCATCTCTTTATTCAAAAACGTGTTTTTTTTAGTTTCAGAGCACGACTTTGATTTCTAGTTCAGATTATGAACTCAAAAGCTTGAATTTAGAATTCCTCTGCTTGTGCTCAATCTGTGCGCTTACACTCTAATTTGCAGATTTCATCTTCAGCTTCCTCCCTCCCCCCCGCTCTGCTTCCGTGTGTGCAATGAAATGTCTGATCACGAATATCAGATTTTTTTTTGTTTTTTGTGCAATGAATCCCAAACCGATAGAATGAATTAAACTGTGATTGTTGTTTTAATATTTCTAATGATGAACTCGACTGTAGCTGCTGCTCAGAGACTTCAGACGGAAATGTGCAATCGGCTGCAGATCATTTATTGTTCTCTGACCCTGTTGAGAGAATAAATAAATCAGAGTATCAGTACAGGTTGAGCCCAGGAGCCTCCTCCGTTTACCCATTTCCTCACTTTTATTACCTCTCTCCTCCTCCGGGGTTTCCCCCCGTGATTTAATTCTCAGCCTCACTCCGTACTTTATTGCTAACGGGAGGAAAAGAATGAATATTTGCAAAAGGAAGAGAAAAGCATCCGTGTTTTCATTAGATAACTGGTGCCGTTAATCACAAGATTACAGTGTCAACATCTTCCTTTTGCATTTGTGTCTCGACCATCTGCTGTGTGTTGTGAGGCACGCGGCGTTCAGTGAAACAAGCAAGGAAAGGAACTGATTAGAGGAAATGTGGTTTTTAAAAAAGACTCTCGTTAATTTAAAGCAGTAGCACAGAACTCTGCGTTTCTCTACGGACATGTTTAAAAACGTTGCAGCTGCTTATCCAGCGACTAAGAAAAAGAAAGATTAGATCATTTGAATCAAATTCCCTTGAAAAGGATGAGATAATGTTGCATCATGAGACTTAAGGAGGCATGAAGACGTGTTTTCTTTGTCTCTGTTGGTGAAGATGTGTTTCATTTGTCTGTGTTGGTGGCTTTTCTGGTCCGAACGCACAAAAGCCACAACGAGACCAACCAAGCGACAAACAGTGAGTCACAGAGGATTTGTCCTTTCACTGGCCTTCTCCTTCCATGCAGATCTTAATCTCCTCCTCATCTTCATCACCCTCCTTCTTCCACCTCCAGATCTGAGCACAGCCATTGTGAGCGTAATGGCCTCAGATGCACAAACACAGCGGTTTGAGATGGTCGAGTTGAGGAGGAGGAGCTCCACAGGCGGCGGCCGAGGCCACTGAGTGAACTTCTTTTAGCTTCTGTAATGCGTGCCCCCCCGATCCACGAGAGGAGACGCAGCAAGGGGAGAATATCGCGTCCGTTCGCCTCATTAAAAACAACAATCTCGATGAGGTGAGTGTGAACAAACAGAGACAAAAGGGAGATAATATGAAACCCTGCAGCCCCTCACATATTCAAATGAGCAGGATTCATGCAGATGAGAAGTTCATTATTTAAAAAACACTCCGACCTCGCTCTCCAGATACAAACGACCATCGGGATAAAACAAGCAGATGGAAAAAAGAAGTTTGAGTCTGAAGCAGCAAAACTCGTTAGTCTCTGCAGGCAATTAGCGTCCATGTTTCCTGCTCTGCGTCATGTGCGATGTGAGGCCGAATACCCAGAATGCAGCAGCTGAAAGGTGAATTAATCAGTGAATTAATCAGAGGATTTTCACTCATTTAAAGAATATTTTCAGTGTCAGAGGAATACGAGAGGAGTGTGAGTCCCTGGATGACGTTGCTCGTCTGCCTCAGTGTGAGTTCATTGTCCTGCAGCAAAACAAAAACACTTTGATTAACGGTTTAAATCCCTAAACTACAATTTAAAATTCAAGATTGTCCTTGTGTCTGCAAGTTGTTTAGTGTAATTCCACAGTGACTCAAAACGCATTCATCACAAAGATAAACACAGACGTGAGTCTCACTCCGTCACTATTAGATAACCTCGAAACGAGTAAACAGCTCAGATATGGAAAGACAAACACTGCAACTCTTCATCATTTCATTAAAAAGATGATTTCTTTTTTCAAAACCTTTAGGAGACATATGAAAGAGGGGGGGGGGGGGGGGTCTTAAAGAGCCAGAGGCTGAAAGAAGGAGCTGCAGCGAAGGACATGATTGGAAATACAAAGAGTTTTAATGGCTCCTTAATTTTCCAGCTAATTTCCTGCAAACTTTCTACTTAATTTCCCCAAAAACTTTTAGCTGTGAATTATTTCCTTCACAGTTTGGCTCTAATTTGAAGGCAAATGGAGAAAGTGCTGCAGATCAAGTGTTAACTCGTGGCGTTTCAGTTTTCATGGGAAGAAATCATATTCTAAAGTGTCATTAGAACAATTTTAAATTCTAGATTAGACAGAAAATGCATTTAATTCATAGACAATCATCTTTGGAAACACTACAATAATATTAAATATGATTTTCTAGCAGGACAGCATGAAGCATATATTTAAATACAAATCAATTACCAGGTGGATCTATGATACGTTCCTTCTGTAAGTTCAGACACTCCATTGCGTGTTGTTTGCAGGTTTCTAGGACGTCTTTACGTTCGCAGGCCTCATTTTGTCGTGGAAAACAAGGCCATGAAGTAGAATGTGTGTTTGAACTGTGTGAGGACGGAAGGGCTGCGAGTACAAAGCATTAGAAACAGGTCTTCAAATACTGGATGTTCTAATAGAACTCCACTCAATATGTAAATTCCCTCCCGGGTTTTAAAGCTATCACAAGTACGCTCAGCCGCTGCTCTTTGCTTTCCTGGACGCGCTCCACTTTTGTATTAAATTAAATGTGTTTTTTAATAATATGTTTTTTCTCCTCAGAGCAGTTTACAGGATCCAGGCGGAGGAAATGGATGCGTTTTTCCTTTTTTCTCCCATGGCACAGACAAACACTAATAGGGATTTAAGGAAATAAAAGTTGTCACATCATAAATTGATTATGTCTCTGTTGAATTTCACTGTAACCCAGTTTCCAGTCCTGGCTGAGGACTTGCAGGGCCCGAGCACCGACAGCATGACCGAATCAAACCAGACTCACTCCAGTTTCAGTCTGCAGCGAGGAAGCAGCATGAACATTTGTCAAATTGATGTTTTATCAGGCGGCTCCTCTGAACTCGTGACAGTCCTCCTTCCCCCTCCAGGGGACGGGGGGGGGGGAGTCTCGCCGAAGGGTGCCATCAGACAGACGAGAGAAATTAAATGTCAGATTCAACGCTTCCTTTGTGTGTAATTATGGGAAATTATCCTTCACAGTTTTGGCCGAGCAGCGGGCTGATGAAAATTTGCCTCCGCTGTGGGAAGAGCGACTGCAAAGGGGAAAGTAAATATCCTCCGGGCTGAAAGACCCACTTCTCAGACCACCTAATGCTTTAAATTGAGGCTTTTCCTTCAGTTAAGGTGACTTTAAAGTGACTTTGAATCATGAGGCACAAATTTACTGTCAAACGTGTGTGAGTCTGGTGGAACTCACACATCATCTGAACAACTTCTGCTACAGGATGGATTTAAATTTCAAAAATACGAACACTACAAAAAAGAAACGTGCTTTAAATGTACCTTTTACATGGTATTTTATTACATTATACATCAAACTATTGATATATGTTAATATCTTATGTTATGTTCATTACATTTCAGTATTTCTATCTGACTTTGAGGTAAATATTCGATGAAGATGTTACAAACTAAACAAAACAGCTTCATTTGCTCCGTCACACGAGGAAAATCAATAAAACATGATTGTAAGATATCATTTAATGAATCGTTAAGCTGTTTTCAACAGTGTAGCCACAAACCATCTGTTCAATGCTACGATAAATATCTTATTTCCATTGTCATCAAATCGTTCTCACTCAATTAAAAGCTTCAGAACGAGAAAGAGAGTCAGAACTCGTAAATATCAACCATGTGAGAATGTTTTCACGCCAGAGACACAAGACTGAACAGGTGGGAAACAGAACCTGAGCTGCTGAGGGAGGAGGAAGAAGGTTGATCCACGATTCCTCCCACAGAATGTTGAGTTATTAAAACTGAAACCACACTGGAAGAATCATTTCCACGGGAAGAGTTAGACCAGAGTCAAACTGGAGTCAGGGGCCACGTCCACCAGGGCCACATGGACTGAAAGATCCTGTCTCCTACTTGCAGTTAAATGTCTCTACTGCAGCTGTTATGTTGAGTTGAAGCCTGATACATTCATTTTAAAAGTTTCAGCATCAGACGCTTCATCGTTTCTTTACACATCATCTCTTTGAAAAAACAGCTCGTCACCAAAGTGCAATGAATCCTGGGACAGGTTGAGAGAAACCGCAAACCTGGTTTCAACCAAACACGTTGGAGGGACGAGGTCTGAGGCCCAAGATCTACTGAGAATTACATTTTTTGTTGAGGATGCGGATGAATGATGAAGGGAATAATGGCAGATCTTTCTTCTGTTACATTTCATAGCCGTTATTCTAGATTTAAACTCACCTGCACTGTCTTGCTCCCACGAGAACTAGTCACTATTTCCTCCTGCTTTTTGGGTCTTTTCACAGGATTTAAAACAAGTCCCGACTCTTTGAGACATTTCCGGGTCCTCGGCTGTTCTGAGGGCAGCTCGGCCGCGAAGCAATTACCTTCAACGGAAGCAAACAAAGGGAGGAGAACCCTCCACACTCTGAATGAAGCGTTCTAATTGTTATTGGTTTAGTGTTAACCCAGTGAGATGAGCAGCATCCGTCTCTTTAGCCGTGAAATTCCTCATAACCGTCGTTCCCTCAGCGGAGGAGACGTTCCTGTTTTCATTATGAGTCTGAACGATGAGTGACAGAGACAAAGAACCAGGAGAATACTTTTCTCTCGCTGGAAATCAAGCCGACAATCCAGCTTCCTGTTTGACTCCGAGATGAACGGAGGTGTTTTTTGTCTTCGTCGCTTTATTTATTTTTTAATGAACACACAGTTCTGCCGAATCCATCGCTCCCTCCTCTTCCCCCCCCCGATTCCCTTTGTCTTCCCAACAATGCGGCCCAGACAGTTTGATCTCACCTTCACGGTCTGTACTGCCAAAGCTTAACGTGAGTTTAGCTGAAAGGAACTCCAATTAGGTTTTTATTTTTTAAATTTCAATCAAACAAAAGAACCTGCAGTGTCTTTAGGGGACGAAATACAAAGGACAACATCTGCACTGGCTCCTGAGTTCCCATAGGTACCAAGGTAGGAAAGATTTGACATTTGTTTGACAATTTCCTCCCACTCCATAGGAATTATAATGACAATATTGATAGAGCATAATTCCAGCTCTGTGATTCATCCTCAGGGAGCCGGATTCCCAGAACAGATCTAAATTATCCTCCAGTACTTAGTGTTTTAGGCTTTTTAATGTCTGGAGTTAAGTATAGAAACTGGAAATAAAGATGGAAGACGATCCTCCTGTTGGTTAAAATGTTAAATGTGTGTTTCCGCGTCTCAAGATCAGCCTCATCTGTCGTTAAGTTTGGGGTTTTGAAATCAGGTAAGATTTTAAAATAGTCAATTCTTGTTTACAGCTCGAGCTGCTGAACTCAAATCTCAAAAGAAATCAAAGTTAACATCAGGTCAGGTTTTTTTTACATATATTATAAAAAATAACCAGAGCAGAATAACCAGAGCAAATTCCAGGTAGGTATAAACCTACTTGGCAATTAATACCTTCTGATTCTGATTCTGATTCTGATTATAGACTGAGCATCTAGTGGCCAATAGAGGAACTTCATCATATAAGCAAATTGGTTAATGTATGTATTTGTATTTCATTGAAACAAACCCAGATTACATATCACAGCTGCATGGGATGACTGGACTCATGGAGGTGAAGCACCTTCCCTTGTTCCACTTTACATGTCACGTCACTTTCTTCCACTTATTGTGAAATACCCATCATCCCTTCCAGTTTCCTCATCTCCTCACAGATGCTCTCAGAGTGAATTTGTCTCCTGAAGCCTGGAGAGAGGGAGAAAGATAACAGGCTGAAAACATCCGAGCCAATCAGTGTAACTCTGCTGCTTCCTGGACGCTCACTACAAGGTAGCCCTGAAAGCTGACAGAGCCAATCATCACTAAAAGGCCATACGTCCCCCCAGAGCCTCACACTGAACCCCCCCCCCCCTCACACACACACACACACAGACACACACCTCGCCTCACACGTCCACCGAGCTGGATTCATCAGAGTCAGGATCATCACAGAGAAGCTTCAGCCCCCCCGAGGTGAATCCTGTGTCTCCTCTGAATCCCTGAAGACCCTCAGACCTCCTCACTCCTGAGATCTGCTGACGAAGCTCTTACTCTCTCACTTTATTTGCAGTTTCAATGAAACCAAATCCCCCAAAAAAGGAGAAACATGGCAATTCCAGGAGCAGCCAACCGTTTGTTTATGAGTCCCAGATGGAAAATCACCATTTTCATGATCGCAATATTGTGGATTCATTTACTTTGATGGTGCAACAACAGACGTCTCTCTGTGTGAGAACGAGCTGCGTTAGAAACCCAGTGAGAGTTCATTGATCTGCAGGAACAGCATGAGAAGGAGATTCTGCAGGAAACAGGTGGACATTAAGAAACTGCTGCATTGTCATCCTACAATTAAATGTTTAATTTGCAACCTACATGAAGCTAATTCAATTATTCATTTCATCATTTCCTTGGATCAGACACATTTTGGTGAGTGTAATTTGGTGCAGATCGAAACAAAGATCTGGTGAATCTAACGTGGTTTCACGAGGGATGAGATCTACTTCTTTACATTTTCTGATGCAACAGTAAATTTAATATCTTTGGGTCATAAACAACAATCCCTGTAAACTTGCTGCATGCTACAGTGTGTGTGAGGTGGTTTAATAAAAACACATTCGCTGTCAGACTGTTTTATCTCGACTTGACTCAGGTCGGATTCTCTTTCAGGTTTCACCACTGGCAACAAAACTGAAATTCCTGCAAGACCCAGAGAAAGTTCAGCAGCAGCTGAGACAGAACATTCGTGGGTTTGTCTTGTTATTCAGGTTCTTATTCAACACTTTCTTCTCTGAGTCACTGAGAGTCAATCAGTCCGACTGTTACACAAACAAATTCACACTGTGACACACAACGTGAAGGCACACAATCACCTGTCCATGAGCGACTGCTACACAACTTGCTATTGTTCTGCACTCACTGTTCCAGACCACGCCGAGGAGAGAGAAACACTTGATAATCTGACGTCAAATGGAGCGATTGAGGTGGAACTAAGTCAAGGCTGAGCAGAGAACATGAAAAGAAAATTCAGTGTTGTGTACCAGTAACTCGACTCTTTCTTTTTATAAGTGAACTCATCATCTCCCTTTTCTCTGAAATGATTCCCAAATGATTCCATCTGGGAATCATTTGCTTACTGTAGGAAAGGGGAGCTGGAGGGAACGATAACTTTAACACAACAGTCTAGAAGCCACAGATCTATTGAGCGAGCTAGCAGATGGGTAAAGTGACGACAGATGGGCTTTTATCAAATGTTCTCCTCAGACGTTTCATCAATCAATCAAATTATATTCGTAAAGCCCATATTCACAAATCCTAATTAGTGTCTTTGGATTTAACAACGTGTTACATCCTCTGTTCTGAACCCTCAACAGGTCAGAGCGAGTAGATTCAAGTATCGAGGACTTTCCACATTTTCATTGTCTCCTTTACTTACACAACCTCTAATATATACACATTTATCACAAAAAACTGATTGTGATTGTTGCATTTTGCTTCTTTTCAAGCTCAAAAGTTGTGTTATTTTTGTGCGTTTGAGAAATTTGTGTTAAAAACAAACTGCCCAACCACACTTTGACTGTATCCCCTTCACTTTCTACTACACGTTCTTTTTTTAGTCGTGTTTCTTCAGAGGGAAAACTCTCTGTTTTGTATCGTTTCACACAACAGAAGAAGAATCTCAAACAGAAGGTGTTTATCTTTCTGTGTAAACGTCCAAAACAAATAGTTGTGTGTTATTTTTCCTCATTTTCCACTTTCTGTTAACAGCAGGACGAGCGACCGGGACACAAACCGTCTTTTGTGTGTTACACAGAAACATTGTTATTATGATGTCTCCGCCGTGAATTGCAGAAGTTTGCCAGAGGCAGGTCACAGCTCTCTTTGTGTTTGTGCGTTAAAAAGCTTCACGCTTTCTTCGGCTTATTACTATTCACACACACACAGACACACACACACGCCCCTCTCTACAACTGTGAAAAAGGTCCCTGCAGATGTTCCCTTTGCTTTTATGTCAGAAGCTATCTAACTGATAGTAGGAAAATGTCAGCCGAATCCAAGAGTGAAAAACAAGCTGATAATTCCTCTGTGTGAAAGGTCACCGGTGACACGGTATCTCGTGAGCGTGAAGATAAATTTGTTCAACATGAGGTGAACCCGGCCGAGCCCGAGTCGGCCACGTGTGTCCGTCGCTGCTGGAGACAAACTAAGAAACAAGCTGGGGACACTAAAGCCTGTCGCACAGTTTCCATTTGTTTATGGAATCTGATAAACGACTCATCTCAGGACTCTTGTTGCCTCGGCAGCGAGCGAGCAGGCGGCGGCGGCGGCGTTGGCCATCACTGGCGTGTGCTCGCACCGTGAAATCTGACGTCTCCATCAGGCTGATTGTGCGGCTGCAGTCATTTTGTTTTCTTCCACAGGTGAGCGCCTTGTTCACTCATACAAGCAATGGAAGATGTAAGAAGATTGCTTTTTATGGATTTCATTCTCGACAGTTGGGAGCCGTGCTTTTCTTCGGCCGCCTGTCTGAAAACACGGAGGCCATTTGCATTGTGCTTCGCTCCCTCGCTCCTCAAAGGGTTTGTCCTCATGTGGCGGTTTCAGGTCGTGGACACGTTTATCTGTGAAGGGAAAACTGAGGTAACACTGAGGTGTTTTCGTCTTCTGATGATTTTCTGTATGTTGTATACAAAGCAGAGCACATTGTTGGACCTGTACGAGCGGCTGCACACGCTGCTGTTTCATGTGGCTTCCTGCTGAGGAGGGCACGCACGTTTCCATTCTCCCTCACAGCGAAGGCAGCACAGCACGAGTTTCCTCTCGTCTAATGATGCAAATTATTAAAATGATTTCCCTGCACAACCTGTTTCATGTGTTTCCTTCCAGAAAATAATTGAGGAATCTTTTTATGTTTTCAATTAGCTGCTTCTTTCCCCCTCTTCCTCCTCCCCGGTTGACATTCGTTCTAATTGCTAAAGGTTCAGGCTTCGCCTGGAAATGTTCCGAGCTTCACAATAAGAGGCGCTTTTTATTTTCCCTGTCAATCTTCCACAATAGAAAGGAGAAGTGAGAAGGAGTTTACAAATAATTACTGGGAGAAAAACAGGTTTCTTTATTCCTTTCTCAGGGAGTAATTACAGTGAATGCAATGGGAGCATTTTTTTGATGTTTCCAGGCTCATCTCACATCACCTCCATTTACTATTATTATACATATTATTTCCTTTTTCATGAAACCAAAGCCAAAAGCATAATTTGTGATTGCCTGAGTAGGAGATTGATACTGAACACTGTCTTCAGATTAGTCCCAAATTCATTTTAAGACAAATATGTTTTAAAATACATTAAATCAGAGCAAAATAATGCAAAAAGCCATTAAAAGATTAAGAGTTTGCTTATATTAACCTATTTTTCCTAAATGCCTTGAATTGATGAGGCCACCCAATGTACAGAAACGCTCGAGCAAATCCTACATATGGAACTCCGCTGGGACTCAAATTCAATGATCCACACATGCAATATTAAAAATCCACCTCTGGAGAAAAGCTTCTCGTGTGAATGGGACTTTCCCACTGTACTTCCTCTCCAGTCCAATTTGGTTGGAGATAAACTGGCCCTGCTGAGTCCTGCCGGCTCCTGATGGAGGTGGAAACTAGGCTAACCGTCCGGGCCGTCTCCCTCGGGAGGAAGTGGCAGATGTACAGAGCCATAATTGCCCTCCCCGGTACAGATGCAACACACACACACACACACACACACACACACACTCAACCAAAAGCTCTCCAGGGTTCTGTCTCAAGCCGAGCCAGAAACCCAAGCTGGGGTAATCCCGAGGGAGCTCAACTCTACCACCGGCTCTCCCCTCGAATCCTGTTGGGTCAGGAAATCCAGAGCGAAGCTGCTGCACCATTTGGGTGGGGGGGTTGGGGGGGAGATGAGGGTGAGGGGGTGAGGAGTGGGGAGGGGTGGGTTGTTTTATCCACAGCCCGGCGCAGGACTGTCGTCCCTGTGGAGACAGTGAGGACTGCAGGAAAAGCGACTCGGACACGGGGGTGTTTCGTGACTTTTTTATCGTGACGAGGCTCCAGCTGAGACTGGCCAGCTGTTAGCCCCCCCCCACAAACACACACAAACACAAACACACACAAACACACACAAACACACCGAGCACGCAACAGCTAAGTTGCATCACCCATGATTACAGCACGTAAGAGAAGTGGAAGTGAAATCAACGGGGAAACGTTTTGCCTTCATCACCCGGCCGCTTCCTGGAAACACAACAATCAATTTCAAACTAATCGGACAAAAACACGCCAAGGTCGACCAATCAGGAGCGAGGCCGAGGCGCTTCGCCGGGGGTCACGGCACGGCAGCGTCACGCCGGAACGCCAGGCGTGGGGGGGGATAATCAGAAAATACACCTGAGAACCAGAACATGTCAAACAAGAGGAAACGAGAGAATCACTGGAACAACCTCAACTGTAAAGATAACACAGAACTCGTCAATTGTTCTATCGGAGAAATAAATGAAAGACTGAGGTCCTCAATCATATTGTGTTTATGTTTTTGTGTAGTTTGTTGAGTCATTTACAGAGAACATTTAATTTGAGACCACAACTGGACAATGTAACTTCGAATGGAGGAATCTCTGTCAGTCTGTCTTTTCATTTGTCTGTTCTTCCACTTTGTGTGTTGATGATCAGGGTTCAACAAAAGAAAACAACAACAACAACAGGTCTTTGTCTCAGACTGACCCACAACAAGAAATCACACCCAACAATCACTGAAGTATTCTAAACAACGAGCTAACTGTTAACTCAAGCTAACAACACATCCAAGTCTCAGCTCTCACCTTTATCTCTCCCCGACTCTTCATCCTCCTCACTATGTCACATCATCATCATCATCATCATCATCATCATCATCATCATCATCATCATCATCATCATCATCATCATCATCATCATCATCATCATCATCATCATCATCATCATCATCATCATCATCATCATCATCATCATCATCATCATCATCATCATCATCATCATCATCACATGTGTTTGTGTATAACAAGATGGCCGACATGACAGATCCCATAAAGGAAGTCCAAACATGCTTATTGCCCCCTGGGGTATGCGTTATTTATTATTTAAATTTTTTACAATGATGGTCAAAGTGATATCTTATGTTTTCATGATTCTGATAAGTTTGGATTTAATTATTTAATGATATAAAAACAGAGGAGAAAGACTCCTCCACTGAGCAGAGGGCCGATAGTTTGATTCCCATCAAGGTACTGAACCATGTGAACAGTTTCTGAATGAGTCGACTTGAACTGTAAAAAATATTCTGTTTGTCGTTGAGACTAGAACATTTTGTGTATAAGTATCATCATGGCGTCGATAGAGCAACTCCACTGTCCGGTCACTACTGTGCAGACTCTGTGTGTCTGCTCATCCATCGTTAAATCTGCTCGTAGGGCCAACGTCCAAAGGAGAAACTCAACAAGCCAGTTCTGACGTTTCACGGCCGGTCAGCTCCAGAAAGAATCCACCCAGCTGTGTCGAGGGTCCACAGGGAACCAGCCCGGACCACCAGATGGTCGTCACATGGGATGACATTTCCAGGGTGGCGTGAGTGCAAATGTGTTTACTAAATTCTGGGGGAGAAATACTCGAAGAAGCTGGACGAGAGCAAGAAAATGTGTTAAAACCACTTTTGGAGAAACATATCTCCACAGATTTATATATATCTTATAAACGCCCAGGAGAATTAAATCTGTCGGACAAAGTGAAGGCAGACAAACAAAATATTAAGATAAATATAAAGAGGAATGAAGGGTTTATCTATAAGAAACCTTTCCTTGTAGTTTAATTAGTCAAACATTTCTGTTTTTTCAAATTAAAAGGTCTTCATTCCTCATGTTCTGTGCCTAACAGATAAATTCAGTTTGTTGTTACGTGTAATTGGTCATTTTGAATTAAAATACATATTGATGGAAAAAGAAAGTTCCGGCGGCTGTCAACTTGGAATGATTTCACCCAGCGCAGATATTTAAAACTTATATTCTGAATAAATTTCAAATTGCACCTCCCCCCAAAACATCCACAAAGATGATTTATGGCCATGAAATATTTACACCCAATATCAACATTTAATCTGTGAACTGACGATGTGGCCTAATAACATCTCATTTCCCTTTTCCCCTGCGTAAAGCAACCAAAGGTCAGCGTCTGCTCTCGGCAGTTTGGAAAACACTCGTAGGCCGAGGATGACGCGGGGGGGGAGTAAGAATACAGTGGAGTCAGTTACAGGATGAATTCAGAGCAGCCGGCTCCGATCACCAAACCCTGATATGTGTCACTTTAACCTCATCTCTTCCTGTTTTGCATTAAATGTCGTATTTAACCAAAAGCTATGCACATTTTTTTTCCAAAGTTAGTTTTCATGGTAGAAAAAGTAAGAAAACATCGACAGAAACGTCTCAAACGAGTTCACTTACTGCTCTCAAATCGATTTCTACTCTCCCGGCGTCGGTGCTCAGTATTTTATTTAACGCAGTTGAACTGGCTGCTTCTACAGGAGCAGCCTGTTTACTTTAGCACAGAGAAATAAAACGGAACAACCGACAGTAAGTGAGGTTCAGTTGGAGCAGTTGCAGTGAAGCTGTTATTTCAGGCGTCCATTTAGTCAGAGTAACATTTCTCCACAGACGACGACAGGTGATTGGCAGCGGGAACTCGTCCAAGGCTTGGATGGAAATTACATTCTGCTCATTGAAGTGTCAGTGCAACAAAAATGAGAAACTGTGTTGAGAAATATCTGGTTCAGTGCTAAAAAAACAAAGTCACACGATACAAAATAAGATAACTGCAGCTCCGAGGTGAATTTAAGTGAGACGAGTTGAATTCTGTAAAGTTTAAGATGAGATGAATCTTTATTGATCTCCCACAGGAGAAATTAAATTTGACAAAACAGCTCATAACAGCACAGGAAGGAAACATGACAGGAACAAAATGAGAATTGAGACAAAATAATCCAAAATAAATGAGATAGAAATAGAATAAAAATGTCCAATATGTGACAATATGGCTGTTTGTGCATTTTTGTGTCCGTTAAAAGCTTCAGGGCAACACAGTAAAGATACTAGAAAACATCTCTACGGTTATATATTGCAATTTTAATGGTATTGTGGGTAGAGTGCATGATGCAATATGTTTTTCAGGCGAGACTGAGGTAGAGTTGTCATGCCAAGTTCACATCATATGTGATAAATCGTAGAATCACACGTCACCACAGTTATTTTCTATGAAAGTTTTCATTAAGTCGACACCAGGTCTGAGGAACTCAACATCATTTCACCATGTGTTTGTGACTGATGGTTTAAAAAGGTTAATATGGCTGAAACGATGAGTCCATGCAATACATTTGAATAATTTATGAAGTGGATGTGTTTGTTATTAATGAGCCTGGATGACTATCAGGAGCGATTATGGTTCTTTGGTAGGTTGCAGAACAGAATTCTACGAAACTTGTTCGAGTCCACGAGTGAGAACCGGACATGAGGGATGGACCCACAAGTATTTTTTAATCAGTTTATCACCGAATTTCTTGTGCGCATTTTCCCAATTTCATGGATCTTGATTTAAAATAAATCCGACATCTTTAGGAGACAGATCTTTATGAGTTTTAGCAGTTTGGTGAAGCCTGATAGAGTTAAAGACCTCGTGGAGGTTTGAGCTCTTCTCCACATTTCTTGTTTCTTTTGGTTCTAGCTATTTAACACCCGAATGCAAGTTCACTTATTCTGAAGGAAAATCACAGGGCAAAGATGTGTAGTTGTGTTTTCTGCTGTGAAACATAAAAAAAGATTAGTTTTGTAGGGAAAATCTTCTTCTCCATTTGCTGTTACACCTGATCCAACATGCAGCATTTACTCCAGTAGGAGTTCAGATATTGGATTGGATTTGCATCCCCATGTGCACAGCGTGTACGGATCACTCTGCGTGGCATCTCACATTTCACACATGTCTTCGCTGCGGAGGAGGAGGAGGGAGACGTTCCCCCGGTGAGTCGGCCCCCCCGCGGTGAGACGCTGAGCTTCTGCCAGGGGTCCGCGCTCTCACATTGTATAAATAAATACAAAACACAGTGAAGCGCGTACACACACATTCGCTCAGTCATGCTGAAACTCTGGGAGCAGACTGACAGAATTTGGCTGAGGAAAGAAATAAAGTCAATCCAGCTTATTTGCTTGTTTGACTGACAGCTTGTTGCACGTCGGGTTCTCAGAGACGCACAATCGGGTCGGGATCAAACCCGGCAAACTTCCGCTCGTGTTGCATCAAGTGGAATATTCTCCGATTCTCCTCCGAGTTACCAAAACCCGTGAGCTCTAGGGACGATGCAGAACTCCTCCTCAGTGTCCTCGGCTGTTTTCTCAAAGTCCAAGTGAGCAGCTCGCCATCCAAATTATTCATCGAGTCAGGAGCAGACAATCTGCTGCAGAGACGGGAGCCGAGAGAACCGTAACTAAGTGTCCGGGAAGAAATTGGCCGAGCCGGTTCTCTTCTTCTTCGCTCCTCTGCTGGTTCCAGATGCCGAAAAACACATCAATCTTGAAATGTACTGTTGACAGATTCCGGACACCTGCTCCCCGAGATTTGGTTTTGTCATTTGAATAATTTGTGCCGTTGCTGTTTCGCAGCCGGACCATATCAAGAATTTACAGCAGCCTTGTTTGGTTCTTCACACTGTGACAAACTTCATGTGACAGTTGTGTTTGCAGCACAACACTGATCCAATACTGCAGAGGACGAGGTTCCCAAACCCAATTTTCCATATAAAGGTTTTTTCTCTGTCGACTACAAGTCCGTTGCTCTCACTTCACATCTCTTATTTTAAATTTACCTTTAGATAGAAAATTTGACATTTAAGAGGTTTATTTTTATATATATGATGTAAACAACATTCTACAGTCTCCACTTCTCAAACTCTTCTACTCTTGAGCAAAGTTACACTCATTATCTTTGCACTGTTTAGGGCATTAAAACATTTTATGTGGATAAGTATGGATGATGCTCTGTGCGCTTGCAGGGGAGAAATACTCCCTTGCGAGTTTGGTTTTGCACTTGCGAATATGGAGACTAAATATTGCTGTACAGGTGATTTAGTGTTGGAGCTTTCTCAGGTCACGAGGATTTATTTATTTCATATTCGGTAACAAACTTCCACTCAACTTTGCTGGTATGGCAATACAACTATTCAATCCTGCATCTTAAAGGAAAACTGATTCACATGAAGGGAATCATATGCACATATATGGAAGAAGAGGCTGGGATAAGAACACACACACACACACACACACACACACACACACACACACAAACACACACACACAGGTTCCCATGCTCAGGTCACCATTACTCCTATATGTCTTTACATAGAAAATAGATGTTGGCTGCTACATTAATGTTGAAAATCCTATGTATGTAACTTCTACCTCTCAGTGAATTGCCTGTGTGTGTGTGTGTGTGTGTGTCAGAGAGAGTGTGTGTGTGTGTGTGTGTGTTGGTGTGTGTGTGTGTAGTTTTAGTCTGGAAGCAGAAAGCCGTCTGAGCAGAGCCTGGTTTGACAGGTCCAGTCCTGAGAAGCCTCTTACAGTAACAAGCAGCTGAATCATGAATCAGACAGCCCGGACCAGCAGCCCCTGCTCACGTCCATCACCGGGCAAGTGGCAGTTTTCATGACTTCAGTCGAACAGGCCGCTGTCAAACCGCCGGCGAGCCACGGACCAGGCAACTGTGGCGAGGAAGAGCTACAGCTGACAATTAGGAAGCCGTCATTTACATGTGAAACAGAAGCACTGGTGCAGAAAGAGAGGAGAAGTCTGAACCAGTGGGTTTCTTCTCTCCCTCCCTCTTTCTTTAACTTTCCTATCGCTATCTCACATCGATGCGTCACAGTGACTTCACCCACCTGTCACTTCCCACTAAGGATTCAGCCGTCAACCATCCGGCCGGTGACATGTTCTCCTTCCATGTGACTTCCAGGAAAAATCTGCCCTCGATCTTTCCACCAAACAGGAGGAAAGATCGAGTGAGGAAATAGAAGGATATGCTGGGATGTGATTTAATCAACGTTTTTTATTTGTGCTTCTGCGTTGAATCAAACAGAGAGAGTCTGATTCGAATGAGCAGCTCAGCAGATTCATGATCTTCTCGGTCATGTGTCTTAATCGGCTGCTTTCCGACATGAATGATATGGAAACTGAAAATGGCGTCATACAGGAAATTCAGTGTTTTGACTGCTTTTGTCTGAATTTGATTACCGATGTCTGAGGACGTTGCATCACCACAGACTTCAGTATCTTCACATGATCAAATATATATTTTTTAATTCAATTTTGAGTCTGACATGTTCTGTTTTAGCCATATTGACGTCAGCTGTGTCTGCCTCTACCGGCCATGAGGGGGCGCTCATAACGTTTTCACTTCCTTTTCGAGAATTTGTGTATCATCCATCTTTATGTACACATGAGTAAGTCACACGTTAGAATCCCTCATCTACCTATAATGACATCTTCAGAAACTTCTAAGTTCCTTTTCTGCTTACATGGAGGATGTAGGCCTATGACCTATACTGCAGCCAGCCAACAGGGGGCGATCCAGATGATTTGGCTTCACTTTTAGGATTTGACACCTCTCATGTACAGTCTAAGGTAAACAATGACATACACTGCTTTTCATTGACCTCAGTAAACGAACCTTAAATGACTATTTATTATCGAAGATTAAATAAAGGGTTTTAAAAAATAGTTTTTCTTTATATATAGATATATATTCCATCCGGAATCCATCTGTCGACTGTCAACTGGTCAAAATAAGAATGTGAAGGTCAAGAAAGAAGCTGAAGTGAGGAAGAGAAATACGTGAGGCATCAACCTGCTCTGCTTTATGTTCCTGATGCTTCCTGCTTCTGCTTCTATGACAAGCTGATAGCATCATCCTTATTCTACCTTTTTCCCTTTTACCCTTCATGTTTTATTGCTTATCTGCCTCCCCATCCATCTCTCTGGGTCTGACTTCTGTCTCCTCTCTGTGTCTGTGTGGGTTTACCAACGCCGCTCTAATTGTTTTCTCATCTCCCCGTACAGGCATGGCCTTATTATCCTGCGAGATCGATGTGATTTATAGGTTTCGGGAGCGAGACATGCAAACTTTCTCATCTCCTGGGGATAAACCGAAGAAATCAATCACACACACTCTCTCGTTCTCTGTGTGTGGTTGTGTGTGTGTGTGTGTGTGTGGGCCAATCCAGACCTGAAAACTATTTTCTCCAAAGAGCATCACAGGAGCAGAATCACTCTTCAAATCGAGCTCCTGCACTTTTTTCTTATAGCAGATACTTGATATCTCAATACTTCATGTGTTGCAAATACTCAGAATTATGTTCTGCTGAAATACCTGGGAACATGTTTTTAGTTTTTTATGAATTACCATTTTTGCGTCTCTCACCACAATTACTTTGTTTATGCCGTCGCACTGTGCGGTAATTTGCCGTGATGCAGATGGCCTCCTTGTTAACATAATCATGTCTGTCCTCCTGAGAGCAGCAGGAAATCATATAGCTGCGGAGATAATTCCCACCTAGATTTGATGGTAATCTTCTTCCTCTTTCTTTTTCTCCGGATTTATGTTTTTAAAATACAGTCAAGAGGAAACAGCAGGAAAACGTGATTCAGAAGTAGAGTGCAAGATTATTGATTTCATACATGACTCAGAGGATTTAACCTTCATCATGCATGACGAGCACCTGTCAGACGTGTGTGTGACGTCAAAAGAAGAGGTTACGTGTTTGGATGAGTTGTGAGATGATCATCAACTCCTCTGCAGCTCCTCTCTGCAGATTCAAGGAGCTCTCACATCGGGTGAACTAACAGGAATCTTACGTGAGAAACCAGAGCTCAAGGAGTTCTGTCAAACCGAACTTGGGGGGGGGTGACGTCCGGGTTAGAGGAGGTGAATCTGTGGAGGAGTGTGGGTGTGTGAGTTGACTGAGCGTGACAGGAGCCAGAAGGAAAGAGCATGATTCTGAGAGCGAAGGAAAACAAAAAGCAGGACGAGAGTTCAGGGGGGGGGGAGAGACGTTTCTCAGATGATCGTAAGAGGAGCAGCAGGTTGGAGGAAGCGTGAGCACCACTGGGAAACACGAGCAGGGAAGTTCGATCTGGTCTTTTTATACAGCAACAGGTGAGATGGTTCACTGAGCACGTGCAGAAAACACAGGGGGGGGGGGACCAGGAAGCAGTCCACATTCAGAAGAAAGAGCCAAATGTTTCCCTCAGGAGTTCGTAGAAACCACGAAAGAGCTTCAACTGGAACTGGACTTTGTGGAGTTGCATGAAAGACATGATTTGTGTTCCTCTCATACTGAGACGTTTGTTGATCTGAATCCAGGAGACTTCAATCCAGCCGGTGACATTAAGATAACATCTGCAAAGCCGCCACATTACAGGATCCTCTACCTGGAATAATCTGTTGAGATCAGCCACAGATCTCTCAGGCCCCTGAGCCGATAATCCTCCAGCGTCCAGCAGCAACACAGGTTGTGTTTACAGGTTGTATAAAAAAATGTGAAAAAAATAAAAATAAAAAAAATTAAGAATTATGGGAGAGGCGGTGGACTAGTGGCAGAAACTTGGACTATGGGCCGAAAAGGTCTCTGGTTCGTCTCTGGTTCGACTCCACGGAGAAACAACAAAAAGACGAACCTGGATTGATCTGTCCAAAAAACCAAGAGGATTCTCTCTACCCTGTCTAGTGCCCCTGAGCAAGGCACCTTACTCCCCCAACATCTGCTCCCCGGGCGCCGTACATGGCTGCTCACTGCTCTGTGTGTCCTGCACCAGATGGGTTAAAAGCAGAGGTTACATTTCCCCGTGCATGAGTGTGCTTGTGCATGTCTGTGCATGTGTGTGGGATAAATAAATGTATCTTAATCTTATCTTATCTTATATGGTTGTGTGTACTTACATGATCAGAATCAGAATCAGAAGGTATTTATTGCCAAGTAGGTTTACACCTACCTGGAATTTGCTCTGGTTATTGGTGCATACAATGAACATAGAAACATAAAAACACAATAAATACACCACACATAAGAAATACAATAATAATAATAAAAAAACAATACATATTTACTCACTATTTACTTCTTATTTACTCACTTTTTCTAATATTTATACAAGGTAGCATTTATTTAGAAAAATGATCTGAGTGTAACTGCTGTTTCAAATAAGACGGAACTGACAGTTAACTCCCTGTGTTTATACTTGAATCTCCTTTACATAACTAGTGTTCATCACTAGTGTTAATGTGAATACTATTTAAACTTTTTAGCTGTATACATTCCAGCATATCACATGAGCATTACCTGCTTAGAACAATAAAAATATCAGACAAGTCCTTTGGATTTATAAATACCAACAAACAGATTAGTTTGTAAGTGTCGACGCATCCAGCCTCTGAAGTCGAGTGTGATTGACTTTCTATAGAAGACTTTTCTGTAATTGGTCGTAATTACTTCACTCTCAAGTCTGAATCCCAATTAGAGACTCGACAGGTAATTAAGACTTCAAACTGCACTTGCACTTTGTCCTCCGGAGACCTGAGTGAACGTGACATCAGAGACTTTGACTTTGATTCGCTGACGTGGGATTTTATCTGGAGTCATGAGACACCAGTCGATGAGCTGGTGGTAGAGAACCCCCCCCCCCCTCAGCCTGCAGGCACCACAACTCTCTGAAGACTTTTATGTTTTCCAATGACTCGATATCTTCAATTAACTCCAATTATACTACTTTAAGGACAACTAATTGTTGATTACCCTGGGGAGGCGGCTGGTAAATATTGACTTGTTCATCGCGGGCCTACATATTTCTTGTTTTGCTCATGATCCTTTTATGAGGCAGTTTTCTAACAGCGTGTGTGCAGCACTCCAACTTAACGGGCGTCCGTCCCTGACTGCACATTCATCACGGATGTTACACCCTAATGTTTTATTCCTCCTTCAAACCGTCCGCGGATAAAAATCCAATGGAGAGCAGGGACCACGGAGTTAATAGACTATCACTCCCCCTAAAAAGAACTGATTGTACTATTCAGGAGGGTCACATACACAGAGAGAGGGGTCGCTGCAAAAAAAAAAAAAGGAAAAAGAAGAGAGAGAACGAAAGAAAAACTGGGTAAAAGTGATGGAGCGAAAGAGAGTGTTTTGAGTCCTGTGGGTTAATTCGGTGCCTTTCAGCTACAATTGCCGTGTCTGAGCATTCATGAGCCGTGGAGGGATGGAGGGAGGGAGGGAGGGAGGGAGGGAGGGAGGGATGAAGGGAGGGAGGGAGGGAAGAGGGGAATGGATGGAGCAGCGGCACAGCGCTCAGACACGAGAGAGAGAGCTGGAGAGGCAGCATCACCTCCGCGAGCTCGTCCACAAACGCTCTGAGCAGGTAGAGCGAGAGAGGGAGAGGAGGGTGAGAGAGAGAGAGAGAGCCTGAGAGGAAAGAGAGGGAGGGAAGGAGTCTCTCTTTCCACCTGAAGATTACTTTGTCTCACACTTCACCCTGAGCACTACCAGGAGGAAGGAGCTGAGTGGATCAGGAGGCGACAGCTCTTTGCTCTCTCTGGTGTTTCTATTTTTTTTTTTTCTCTTGAGCAACTGGACTTCTGTGCAAAAAAACTCTGAGATATGAGATATGAGATAGAAAACTGCAAATCAAGGAGAGAAGAGGAAAACAAAAAGTGAGAGAACGGCAGTGACCGACCGCGGCTGCAGAGGAGAAGAAGTTTCAGTGAAGATCTGCTCAGGAAAAGGTAGGATTTGTTTGATATGTCTGTGAAACTCATAAAGCTGCATCACCTCCTCGGTTGTAACTAAACACACTCACATGACATCCAAGGATATTTGAATTATTTAAATATTGCACATAATGATCAACCTGTTAAAGGAAGGTAAGTCTTCACAAATGCTGCATGTGAGAGCTGCAGCCTCGTGTGTGTGTGTGTGTGTGTGACTGTGTGTGTGTGTGTGTGTGTCTGTGTGTGTGTGTGTCTATGTGTGTGTGTGTTTGTGTGTGTGTCTGTGTGCAGTCATGAATGTAGTTTATTGACTTTAGGGAGCAGCAGCAGGAGGGAGCACTTGTTTTATTCAGCTGAGCCACACAGCGATGACGGTGGCGTGACAACAAGGTGAAGTTGAAAGAGAGATAAAACAATAAATTATTGAAAGATCAGGAGGACGGAGGAGGAGGAGGTGACATGTGATCGGAGGAGAGTTGGGTGAGAATGAGCCTGGAGGGAGGAGGTGGAGGAGGTGAAACAGGAGCGTGAAGGAGAGTTGGACGGGAGGAGGAGGAGGGATGGAGGGATGGAGGACTGGAGTGGCGGAGAGGTTTTGCTGGCAGCCGACTCAGTAACCACGGCAGCTGACATGAGGCAGAGCCAACAGGGGGGGGGGGGGGACAGTGGGATTTCTATTTTTCACCCTTTGCCGAGAGACGCCCGGGCTCTGCCAAGTCCCCGGCCTCATCCCCCCCCCCACGGATAAAGATTTCATTGTGCCGCGCTGTGACCGAATTCATTAAGCATCTACATGTACCCCCCCCCCTGTTCACACTTGCTCTGCTCGAACTCCCGGCTGCTCCCTCCTCCTCCTCCTCCTCCTCCTCTTCCTCCTCACGTCCATTATGATCTCGATTGGCCCGATAATCAGACCCGTGTTGCATCAACAGTTGTATTCTGAATAATAACACACACACTGTACACACTGGGATTCTTCAGGGACGGTGTTTTGGTTGACAAATAGAATCTCTGCGGAGAAACTTTGTCAGCCTTGTTGGAATGTGTTGTTGCCATTGTAGAGGAAGATTTAATAGATGGCTAGTAGCCATTACTCTGCAGGTTTAACAAAAGGACTTTCACAATGACGTGAAATGAATGAAACACTCGCTGTTCCTGATTTAAAGCGGCTGTAATCACTTTTTTTTGTAGCAATTCTTAACATTAATCGTATTTTGAATCAAACCCACTGAGTCGCCTTCACCTCCAAGCGGCTTTTTAGCCCTTTTCACTCATTGTTTTGGTTTAATCTCACAACTTCACTGTTTTGTTTCAGTCTCAGTGAAAACAGACGTATAATTAACCTTTATTTCAGCTATCCAATACAAAATTATTCCAAATTACAGAGCAAACTTATCTGTTTCTGCTAAATGTTAAACGTTGAAACGGCAGCTAGCAAACTAGTTTGTCAACTAACAGGGAAGCTTGTTTCTTGTGCCCCCTACTGGACAGAAAATTTGGCACCATCCACTTGGAGAATCCAGAAACGCCGACAAAAACAGCTTGAACTAAATATTTGTTAATTTCAAGCAAATATTCTGTCTGGGGAAACACAAAAGAAGTACCAGTGATTTTAGGAAATCTTTGTTTGTCTTGAATCATGATTTCAGTAACGTATCCTTCACTCTCTTCTAAACAGCCGTTGTTTAATAGGTCATAGTGAGTAAAGTATTTCCATTAGAGTGGAAAGGAGAGTGACAAAATACTGTTTTTTGAACGTGTTCACTGGATATATTAGCACATTCGTCTTTTTGTGCCTTTAGACCAAGTCCTCAGCCCTCTAGGTAAGAGCTCGGTAAAGAGCTCCTTATTGTTTCCAAGATGTGATACACTCGGCTTGTGGTGAAATCAATAGCCCAGTAAAATCCTAATTGAATGACTGCAGGGCCCGGAGCCTGATGGGGCTTTATGGGCAAGCAGAAGGCGCCTTTGAGCCTCAGAGAGCTCACAGAATAACAAGGACCCTGCTGGCATTGTTGTGGTCTGGGAAACAACGTCGTGTCAATCAGGCCGGGCCGGGCTGGCAGGCGACCGCGGCGCCCGGGAGTGTGTTCCTACTTGTTCACCTGCTATGTTACGCTTGGTGTCATATTTCCTTTAGTTCCCTGGAAACACTTTCTTTGGCTAATTCGCAGCAGGTTTTTCTTTGTGTTATTTAAAACCAGCAAAGGTATCGTGGATGTCGTGACAGTGAGGGCAGATGGAAACCAGCTTCAGGGTAGAAGCACAGTGGTGAGGAAACAGACACTCGTGTCAGAAGGAGATGTATGTGTTCTGTGCACCGAGCTGCCTCCTGGTGTTTTGTAGAGGAGTGAACTCTTTGTCAGGCCTGTAACTCATCTGTCTCGGCTGCTGATGGATGGACTGACCTCCGTCCTCGTGTTGCCACTTCAACAGAGGAAGAGACTACATGGTTTCTGTCAGTTTGCTCAGTGTCATATACTTCTGAAGCGCCTGGTTAACCAGTCCACCTCAATGCAAAGCCTGGAGGAAATTACACACATGTCAAGGAGAAAAGGTTTGGTCATGTTTATCTGAATCAACGATTTTCTTCAGATATTTATTTCTATTCGTAGTAAAAGTCCTATTTCTTCTCAGAGAATAAATTAGAAAATCCTACGATAGAATTAGGAGTTGGGTCTATAAGCTCATTAATCGTTCCTGAGACAGATCAGGTTGATTATCACCGGTAATAGAACTCCCATGATTCAACGCTGCTTCACTGCATCATCAAATTAACTATTAATTAACATGGTTTTGATTGAGAGACCCCTAGTGGCTGAAGTTCCATATTTTAAGTGTTATGCTTCAGGTACGTTCAGTTTTTTCAAGTCTTCTTAAAATCCATTTCACTTTGTCTCCTTTTGGTTAATTCCCAGCTTTTCTATCGTTTCTTAAAACCTCTTTATCTCATATTTTATCTCAAATTCCCAGTAAGAAGAGTTGTCCATCTTTTCTCTGAGAGCATATTCTG
Source organism: Limanda limanda (assembly GCF_963576545.1). NCBI lineage: Eukaryota > Metazoa > Chordata > Actinopteri > Pleuronectiformes > Pleuronectidae > Limanda > Limanda limanda. The sequence goes on from NC_083655.1 coordinate 4,191,663, forward strand.
TCCTGCAGTGCAGCAGGGATTAGAGGTATTTACAGTTCAGTGCACTGCAGTTCAAATTGATTTACAGTCTTAACATAAAGAGTCACAACCAGCACTTTCCCCGAAGCATCTGTTTAGCACTTTAGGTTAAAGAAGAGGCACATGGCTGACAAATGGACTGAGGCAGCTAAAAATACAGCTGTAATTTACACTGTCAGTGCAAACACAGCGAATACACAACACCAGCGCCACCTTAAACAACACCTATACAGCAAGTAATGAGTACATTCCTGTGGCATTCTGACATTAACCACAGGCATCCGTACAGTACAATGTTCATGTTTGTGCAGGAGCCATTGTTAGTGTGTACAAGGTGCAGGTTTCCTTTTCATTAGGATGCTCCTGCAACTCCCTCTCAATTCAGACAGTGAATTATTCCATCCCCTCGTGGGTTGAAGAAAGCAATCATGTTTTCACTTCTTTTTTCTTTTTTTTTAGTTTGCGACTGACCGGCTCTCAGGCAATGAAGCTATTTAAAAATGAGAGTTGCTTTAAGTAATAGACAGAAACAGCCCATCTCTGAAATTAATTTGAATTGATTCTCCACAGGGTTCGGAGAAGGAACATTTCAAACATTCAAGGCCACTAGAAAAAAAAATCTATTTCTAAGTGAAGCAGGACGACCAGTCTGACCACGCACACAACTTCAATTAACTGCTGCATGGAAACATCATTATTTTCACTGAACAATCAGGGATTTACTATTTTAAAAACAGTTTTCATCCAAAACGTTGAAAAACAATCATTACTTCAATTTGGAGACTTATCGTAACGACCGAGACGACAATTAGGCTTTTAAAACTGTTTGACGCCATCTTGACTGGACACAAATATGGATTTAGACAATAGAAAGAAAATAGAAAATGATAACAGCTCCTGGAGGCGGAGCCAAACCATCTTAATCGCCCACAGGTGGCGAGCTAGAGGCCATAAGCCACACCCCCTCCACGCTAGATCTAATTGAATTCAGGTAATTGACAAATTGAAAGATAATGTTACTGGGCCTAATATATTACTTCCACCTATAATTTCCCACATCTTTAAAGCATTCGTATTAACTCTTATCTATTTCCTACTACAAAAATGAAAAAATAAGATGTCAAATTCTTTAACTCTCTTCCCATAGAGCGGCGTGAGATCAGGAGTCCGTCCGTGAGCTGAAATGTCAGCAGCTTATTTCATGCAACAACAAACTTGCTCCCAGTCGACCTGTTCAAACAACCTGTTCCCAGTTACCGCGTAAAGAGAAAGTCCTCAAATATTACTGCAAACTATGATCCCCCACAATTACATCAAAACCAAACATCCCCTATTTCACGCTTTAACAATCCATCTCTCGGGCGTAGGCGGAAAACAAACATCTGCTCGACCTTCAGCGGAGGCCAAAAATAATCATCTCATTGCATAAGGAGCGCGGTGTGACCTTGGTCCTGGCAGACAGCGATTATGTTTTATTAGCCCCCCCCCACAAAAAAAAAAGGAGTCAATGCTCACCAATATACTCTGGATGAATAAAAGCCAGCACACTGGGGGATGAGTTATGATCCCTGGAGCTCGTGGAGTCCGCTCAACTTTTTCTCTCCTGAAGCAGCGAAGGAGACGAGTTGCAATAAATCTGACCCACAAATCCATTAGGTTTCTTTACTGTGCAGCTCTCTCTCTCTCTCTCTCTCTCTCTCTCTCTCTCTCTCTCTCTCTCTCTCTCTCCTCTCTCTCTCTCTCTCTCCTTCATCCTCCCCAGCTCTGTCCACGGCTCTTCAAGGAGCAACATCCCTAATGTTATAATATATGATTCATGTGCACTTACTGAGTTTGTTGTGTGTTTCTGTGTGTCTCTGATTAATTGCTTAAAACGTTGGTTTGAAGGTGGAGTTGATGTTCGGAAATCTGAATCGTGTCCTTTGTCAAATAGAGGTCGAGAGCTCAAAAATCTGGGACTCAATCTGGAATAGACAAAATCTACCAAAACTTATTATTAATATATTGTCATCACCACGCCTCTCGCCAAATGTCAGCTGTGATTGGCTCCGGACCCCACCATGACCCCCGAAGGACAAGTGTAGATAATGTCCAGCATTAATAATCAGTTTCTTCCTTTAAATAAATATAACTTTAGTAATAAAATAAGTTTCTCTTGATGTGACACCTGCTGTTGTGTGTTTCTCTGTGTGTGTATACATGACGTTATGTGTGTGTATGTTTTGGTGGACGGGGGGGGGGTGCTGTGTCTTTGCATCAGCGCTGATTGATTGTGTGAAATACGACCTCTGGAAAAAGTTTCCTGTCCACAACCTCCTCCCCTTTGAACTCCAGTCCATTATCTCCAGGTATCAGATTCATCCCGGCAGGTGCAGTGAGTGAAACGATCCGGGCCCGTGGCAGCCGGCCACGGATGAGGGGATGAAAGAGAAGAAAACTGGATGCGCTCAGACACACAAACACACATAGACCCACATACCTAATATGCATTTCACAGGGGCTCTATCACCTGCCTCGTCTGCAGCTGTGAGGGAAGTGAGAGCGTCAGAAACAAAACAAAAAAACACTTCTCCATGGGATGACTGTGGTCTGACTCGCAGGAGATGTGACTGAAGTTTGGAGAAGACACATCACATTGTGAGATACAGTTTGCTCTGCCGTTGGCTCCAAGGCTTTTTATCCGAGCTTTTCCTCAAACAATCATTTCACTTCCACGTCCCGAAGCCTCCGATCGATAGCGTGAGAGTCGACGGAGTCAGAGAAGCTGGAGTCTCACATGTGTTTCTCTCCTGCTGTTTGCTGAGGAAGACGAGGAGCGCTGGCTGTTTGAGGTGAAGAAAAATAAATCTTTAGCTGCACAGTGTGCCGTGTAGGACTGTGAGTGGAATAGCTTAGACTCATCCAGCCCAAGGAAACTCCACTACACCGTGATCGAAGAAGATCACGACCCCCCCCACAGCTCTGGAATAGTGCTACGTCCAACATCCGGTCCTGACTCACTATTGATTTTAAATCTAACTTAAAGTCCTACTGGTGTTGCTTTTACTTCTCCTTCTATCCATCATTCAGTTTTTAAATGATCTTAAACCTCTGTAAAATAAATTATTAAAGTAAAATGCTTCCTATCATACATTGTCAGTGAGAACAATGTGACAGAGGACTTGGAATCAATGTTCTAAATATTTTCCTTTTCATTTGACATTGATTTAAACATAATCATGCAAACAACAATCCATCACATATGTGTTCTGAGGAGGAAAAACATTTCTGTCTCTTGCATTGATTCATATTCTGTTCATGATGTTTTTAAACATTAAACCAATATCAGTAAATATTCCCCAAATCCTTTTTGCATCAGTTTCAGGATTTCTTCACTTTCCTTTAGAATTCAGCTTCTTCATTATACTGACATTATGAACAAGAGCTGCTCTGATCAATATTTTTCATTAGGAATGGATCAAATGCTTATGAAGTATGAAGTGACTAAGCCACAGATAATAACTGATAAGAACTTTACTTGAAATAACAGAAACCACCTTTGAGAAACATTTACTTGATTTTGTCTGGTCCACGTCACATCCGTTAACATGGAGGAGGTGGGTGGGGAATATAACTTAATTAATAAATATTTAAATTGGAAAAATGTAAGAATGCTTATCTTAAATTTAGCTGGAACATCATGGAGGAATGTTAAAATATCTCCTTTTTTCGTGTATCACAAAGAGAATTTTGTTGTTGTTGTTGCATAGAACAAATGAACTATGACATTTTTTTAAAAAGACAAGACCTGTCTGTCCTGTTCTCCCAGAACCAGCACAACTGTGACTGTGACCTTTACAGAGAAGGAATGACGAAGGCCTTTATGTAACATGCATGTTATGAAACATACGTGTGACTACGGCTTTAGCAGATCATTATTGTGCAGATCTTCACGGTCAGTAAGCCGTGCATGTGCTGCACACTGCATTACAGGTGTTAGTGGAAGATATCCCTTGTCATATCTCCACGTAGCTCGTCTTCAGTCTGAATTTAACTCGCTCAATTTCTGTAAAGATCATATTTTCTTGCAGTGAAAGAAATGTGATATCGAGCTCCAGTCAGAATCTGTGTATTTACTCCTGCTGAGACAGAGTCCCTGGTGTTCATTGATGGTGTTTGATGGTGCTGACATCTCTGATGCCTTGTTGCAGTGATGGTTGGGAGTGGTGGGGCGGGACATCCCCCCCCCCCCCCCCCCCCCAATCCACCCACTCACACACACTGTTTGATCTCAGGCACAACCGTCCCGGAAACATAGACTTCAAAAACCCGTCCTCCCTCCCATCCCTCCTCTCGCTATCATTATTCTCCCCTTTGAAATCACTTTACCTGTGTCCTCCCTTTAAGTCGAGGAGTGAACAGAAGCAGATGAGACAGAATGGGAGATGCAGAGGAGGAGCAGAGCGAGGAAGTTACCACAGCAAGAGTTCACTCTCGTCTGAATTCAGGTGGGAGGAGCGGTTCCTCTTCCCGCTGTCTTCAGGAGACAAATGTCTCCCGAGGAGATTCGCCTGTCTCATGCGGGGAGAAGAAAATCAAACTTGTGGAAAACTTGCCGCGGAATCTCCTGCCATTTCCCAGTGAGCATGGTTTTATTGACTCGCAGGTCGAAGAGCGTCTAGACACCGAGGCTGAATCCAGCAATGGTAGTTTTTATAGATTTCATAAGATCAGCAGCACAGTTAGTTATTGTTAATCTCATCTAACACAGAAACGGATTAATATGTGACTTTGAGGAACCAGAACAACTTAAGAATCACCTTTTTATTAAGATAATAAAGAGCAGCAAACATTGAAGTGTTTCTTTCTACCTGATGAATTTAAGTCCAATATTAGGACTTCAATTCATTAATTATTAGATTTGGTTGTCATCAACTTTTAAAGTTAAACTATACTTCAACTGCTTTTTTAACACTTGCTTCTGCATATCACATGTGAACTGGGTTAAATATTCAAAATGTGGGTTGTAGATATGAATCCAAATCTTGAATATTGAAGATGGACAAAGGGAAAGTTTTATGTAGAGGCTGAATTGATTTCATGAAAGGGATTTGTTGTAAATGACATAAGAATAAGTGATAGATAGATAGAAAGATAGAAAGATAGATAGATAGATAGATAGATAGATAGATAGATAGATAGATAGATAGATAGATAGATAGATAGATAGATAGATAGATAGATAGATAGATAGATAGATAGATAGATAGATAGATAGATAGATAGATAGATAGATAGATAGATAGATAGATAGATAGATAGATAGATAGATAGATAGATAGATAGATAGATAGATAGATAGATAGATAGATAGATAGATAGATAGATAGATAGATAGATAGATAGATAGATAGATAGATAGATAGATAGATAGATAGATAGATAGATAGATAGATAGATAGATAGATAGATAGACAGATTGATAGATGGATACTTTATTAATCACGTGGGATATTTAGGTCATCCAGAAGCTTATACATTTAGACACTTATACACCTCTCCGACATACATACATAAATCACAGAAACATAGGGACAATCAATATAACAGATACATGAATGGGTCTGACCCTATGGTACAGAAAACAGTGATTGTCTCAGTGTCAGTATGAAAGTGTTCTTGTGCTGTGATAACTGGGATACATAACTAAGAGTGCAGGTTGGAAACCGTCTTGTATAAACATCCAGTATGACATCATTCGAGGGACCCACACAAAGGTTCAGGTTCCGTTCTGAACCTCCTAGCGAGCTCTCATGGTCATGTTGGAATAAGCTCCTGCCTTGTTCGGCGTGTTGAGTGGACCCCAGGTTCCATGTTCACAGTCACTTCAGTTCCTGAGTCCTACCTTTAAATATTTGAGGAGCCAGACATGAATGAAGAGGAGAAGAGAAGAGAGGCACTGAACACGTGGAAGAACAGGAGTGCTTTCCAAATTGAATGTCCGTTCCCTGCCTGGATTTATTTCAAGGTGAACAACGATCACGAGTGTCGGTGAAATTAACTTGTTTTACTCACCTCACATGTGACGTGAATGGAAGGACTCAGTTTAAATGGGAAATACATATTTAATCTCTTAATCATCTTTTAAAGAAGCTCTACACATCTCAGTCGTGATGGTCAGGGCTCTTTCACAACTCGTGTTTCGTCGAAATCATTTTTGTTTTAGTCTGAATTCAAACATCAGGTGTGAAAGGTTCCTAGGATCATTGTCCAGACCAAAATCTAGATAACAAAATCACAATGTGAACTAACAAATGTAGGTGCATCGGTTGACGGATAATATGAGAATATATTTGTCCTGCTTCCTGTGTGTCAACAACGTTTTGTCGTTTCTGACATTTCACCGAAAAGGCATTTTGAAGAATGTCAGTTGACGTGGAGCTCGGAGCTGAGGCTGAGATGTGAGCCGGGGAAAGAGCAGGAGTCATGTAGCGTGCCCATCGTCCTGCAGCTGAACGGCGTCTCGGTCTACTGGGCGCACTGGGTTTGAGGAATCGCTCTCTGTCTTCCTGTGGAGTTTATTCAGTTTGATGCTTCACATGGCTGGAAACCTTGTGTTGCCATCAGATGCCCCAGTGGTCGGGATATGTTTATCCTCAATATGTTTTTACAGCAGAAAAATAAAACAGCAAACCAAAACAGATTGAGAGGTTTAGGTGTTGGATTGTTTCTGTGGAGGACAACCTATTATTTCAGAGATTACATTTAATCAGGGAAACGGTGACAGGCACCAAACCAACCAAATAAACTGACAAATAAATAATAATAATTTCCCCTTTTTTTTTTAGACATTACTTTGTATTGTGATGTGATTTGATGTGATGTCCTATTAGAACGAGCAGTTCCAACCTTCAGAGTCGTGTTTAATTTGCTTTGTGGACGCTCTAATCCGTCATTTCAACACTGACAGCTTTACACATTTGTTTTTATGGATGAATGTTTATTAGAGCAACTGAAGTAAATTACCTCTCTGAGGAAAAGACTCCGGCACAGTCGGTCTATTCCCCTGCTCCAGTAATTACTCAGCACCGCACTCAACATTCACTGCACTTTTACTAGCAGTTGTGAAATCATAATCTACGATTTAACGCCGTTGTAATCGCTTGTCCACGATTAGCATTCATAAACGAGATGTTGTAGACAAGTCGCTCAGCAGAGGTAGAAATAAGCAAAGCCAGAACGTTGATGTGACATCAGAGGAAGCGAGACGGAGACAGACACATGTAAACAGAGGCAGGAGGAGAAGGAGGCGATGAGGAAGCCCGCTGAGTCTTGGACGGTGGATTTGTCTCCTCAGCTGCTGCCTGAGTCTGCTCAACGTTTGAATCAACATCTGGAGAAACGTAAACACAGATCCGTGAGCCAGCGAGCAAGTGAAGCTCGCACTCCACTGGGCGTCACAGTTGTGATGCACCTGTAGAGAAATACACAGCATCATCCCTGCCTTTTCTGTTGGATGTGATGCATTCCAACTGTAATCAGATGACTGCTTGCTGCAATAGAGTAACACTGGATGTTGAAGCTCTGATTTTAGGCGTCATATCACATTTACAGGTCCTATCAACAAGTTAAATAACTGTGAAGTCTTAGTTTATTTAGTTTGTTGTGTTAAAGAGGTAGAGGATGGATGTGAGGAAGACGAGAGGCGTGAAAGAGGAAGAGAAATACACCTCTAAAAGACAGAGCAGCAGATTGAGAGGCTTATTTTCTTCTGGTGAAGCTCAAAAGGCATTTAAGGCATTTGCCAAATTCAATTTTCTTATTTTTAATACAGAAAAAGGGGAATTTACAACCGGTTTCACTTTTATACCAGTCAATTAATTAATTACTAATTTGTTGCTTTATACCCTGTTATTATTGGTCATATAAATAGATTAAATATGTTACTTAGACAAAGATAAGTAGAAACTGAATGGACAGGTTCTTACTTTAAAAGAGAAATAATTACCAACTAGAAGGAGATTCTGTTTTCAGCAGTTTGTTTGTTTTTGAGCAAGATTACATAAAAACTACTGGACGGATTTTTACAGATTTTTCAGAGAATATTTCACGGTTCTTGATGAGAAAATAAATCATGCCTATTTGGAGGTCTGGTATTTATGAGTGTGTGGAATTTAGTGCAGCTTGATTGAATTCGAGGGACTGTTTGGCCTTGGACGAGGTGAAGTTTCCTCGAACAGACTTCATTCTTTATGATTGTATTCCTCTTGATACTGTTTAAAAACACTCTTGATAAATCATAAAACTTACTTTTGTTCCAGTAGGAAGATAAATAAATATGTGTAGCACCTTTCTTGCCCATCAACAGCTCTAAACTCTCAACCCCAGTTAGCATGGTGATGGCGTAGAGTCCGGAGCAGTTACAGGTTCAGCGTCTTGCTCAAGGACACTTTGCCTCAGTCTCTGGAGGAGCTGAGGTTGGAACCAGGAACTTTCAGATTAGTAGACGACTGCTTCACCTCTTCACTCACACTGGCTGCACACTGACTGGTCACAGGAGGTAATTTTACATTTTTGGCAGCAGCGACGGCCATTTGTTAGGCAAGCTGCATAATTAGTCCGAGCGGTGAAAAAGACAGAGCACCAGAAACCAAACCCTCAGAAGAACAGTTTCTCACCAAAGCAAAAACAGAATGTTCTATTGTTTTTATGTTACGGTTAGAAATTTCAGCACCGTGCCACCAAAGATGGCTGCCAGAGTTAAACCAGACGACTTCACCGATTAGCGCTTCCAATGAGTCAGTGTTCCAGTCAGCCATCACGGCCCATCCTCAATGCATCAAGCTGTCATTCTATTTCTGGGCAGCGGGAGCGAGACGTCCTATATCAGTGCCCGTCCAGGCCGGCTCGGTGGAGACCTCCTCCTCTCACAGTTCAAGTCAATTGTCAAAGTGATTTATGGAGATGTGAGCTATCTGGAGACCAGCTCCTCCATCTTCCCGCTGACGAATTGGTACCATCGGCCCATGTAGCTGTCGGTTGTTTTCCTCACTGGCCAATTTTCATCCCCCGTCTGACAAATTGAATATGCCATGTTTTTCAGGAAGCTATCCCCCCCCCCACACACACACACACATACACACTTCTCTGTTTTCCATAGATGACCTGCTCTACAATTAGACGTGAGACTGACACCAAGGAACGAACATCACAGAGCCGCCTGGCACCATCTTTTCTCCTCCTCCTCCCAGACTCCGATATGAGTAATATCCAGACTGTTAATGGAGCTACAGTGTCATAACGTTTAATGGTGGGGAACTTGGTTTGGAAGACACATTCAGAGGCTGGCATCCCTCAAAGACACGCTTCACTTGTTGTCCCAAATATCTCATATAGCTCACCACCGCCAATACAACGTGATTTATGTGACAGGCTTTTATGAGCTGGATAAAAGGGCTCTGCATATTACTGAGGTAATTACAAGACTCCGGAAAAGTCTCCCAAAAACAGTAGGAAGCTCACACATGCAACGTAAGTCGTGGTAACTTTTTAAAGTTGAGCAATTTAAGTTGATGAATGATTCCTATCCTCCACCAGTAAAAGGAAATGAGGGTCTAGCGAGCAGTCAGCCACGTCTCCCTCCAGGAACTTTGCTGCTCCGCTCTGACCTGACCTGCTGGCAGATTAACTGATAACTGATTAACTCAATTGTGTTTCTAAAAAGTCTAAAAGCGAACAAAGAAGTTTGAGAACTTTCATATTGGGGTAATCATTCATATTAAAGGGGTTCAATATAAATCATATGTAACATCTTTGGTGTTAGTTTCAAAATGCAAACATTTCATTAAGGAAAGATGCTGATATTTAGAGAATAATGTCTTTTCATCCTTGAATCAAACATTTGCTTAAATGTGGACAAATGGTCAAAACCGTTAATGGATGAAAGCTCAACAAAGTGAGGCTGTTTCCTCTTCGGTTCAGTAAAAGATTCTTTTGTCACTCAGTCAGTTTGATCTACAGCGTCCGCCCCAAAATGTGTTTGTTAGTTTGTTATCAGCAGGATGAGAAACTAATGAGCACACTTCCATGAAACTCAGTTGAAAGATTGGACATGAGCCAAGAAAGTACTGACTACATTTTGGCAAAAGGGCAGATCAAGGAATTTCTTATTTTTTTTAACTTTGTGAGATGTTTTTGGAGATTTTCACCAATTTCTCAGGGAATAATTTATGAATCTTGATGAAAGAAATTCAGCATAAGACATTGATATTTTTGAATGTGTGGAATTTGGTGGAGATCTAACTCAAAATCTGGATCCAGCAGATTTAAATGTGTTTTCAGGTGGAGGTCTGCACTGTACTGGGAAGGTGACAGAACTATTAGAGGATTTCAGGTTTGAGTTTAGTGAATCAGGAAACGATAACGACACAAAGCAGTTTCCTAAATGCTCACTTTCCTGCATGAGGCCGAATTTAGGATGGAAATCTTTTAATGTGGCAGAAGAAAACAGAACCAGAATCATGTGAAAGCAAAACAGAATATGGTTGGAATAGAAAGTAATTTGACTGGTCATGATATGTTTTATTTCCAGTTGGATTCTACTGATCCACCAGCACGTTGTCAAAAGGATGAAACTCATTCATTCAGATATTTCTTACGTTCAGTCTTTTCACTGTGGGAGGAAGCTCGTACCTGGAGGAAACCCACACAGACACAGGGAACCAACTACCTGCAATCAGAGAGATTCAAACCGGGAACCTACTCGGAGCGGTGCAAGCCACCACGCCACCGCGCCGCTCCCTCGACCAGTTAACACACACCGAGCTCAGCTGTGAGGTTTTTAAATAAGCTGTCGAGTCCTGAAAGAAAAGTAATCGGGCTGAAAAACAGTAGCGAAGGTGATTCATGGGAGCTGTGAACTTCAGGAGACAGGAGGCAAAGCTTAAGGCTCTTAAGACTCTTCTTGTTCTCAACCCCCCCGCCCTCTCTCCTCTCTCTATCCACTTCCACACAACAAAAAAACAACACACAAACGCACGCACACCCACTCCCGTGCACAATCAGACTCTGGAGTGTCACCACTTATAGTGCCACTGAGAGAGATGGATGAGGTGGCAGTGGGTTCTGATTTAGTCCGCACAATGTGGCTGAGTGATTTTCTCTGTGGAGCATGTCTTGCCTCTCTTAACCCTGCAATGGGGGGGGGACACTCGCAGCCACCCTCTTCCTCCTCCTCACCCTCCTCACCCTCCTCACCGCTGAGGAGATTGCCTCCCCTTCCCCGGTGTGATAACCACTAATGGATTCAGAGCCCGGGGCGCGTTTAGAGGTAGAAGATGTTCCTGAATCTCGGTATTAACCCGTAATAACCAGGAAATACTGGAAAACTGTCAGCTCAACTCTATATGGTTTGTGTCAGGAGCAGGTGACCGTTTCCGTTCAGAGCGTATATCACATGCTGAAGACCTTGGAGAAAGTCAAATAAAGCAGCTGCTGTCCTCCTTCAAATGTGTCTCCACAATAAAAGTCTTGAATGAGTAAAAATAAACAGCAGCCGAGCCAAAGGGAAACACAGAGACATATAATCATAAATTCATGTACTCAGGCACAAACACAAACAAATGTACGAGCGTCTTTGAGCGTGCCTGGAGGGGTGGGAGGGGGTGGGGGTGAGGAACCCTCATTGTCGTCTTTTACAAATGTGCTGTCACGGCTGCACTTTAAAGATGAGACGTGTCACGGGGGCGCATGTGAGACGCTCACTCGCCTGCAGGCAACACGGGCGAGCAGCGTGAAACAGAAGGAAGGGAGGAGGAAGCAAACACAACAGGCGGCGGAGACAATCCTTGACATTTCGCTACGAGCACACGGCGGCTGAATGCATCATGTGAGCAGAGGAATGGTAAACATGCCGATGGGTGAGGAGGGAGGGGGGGCTGTAGCTGTGTCTGCAGCCAGAAGGTTCGAGGTGAGAGGAGAATGAATTCTTCCAAACTGAATCAAAGCAGATGATGGGTCGGGTTCTGTGGGCGGTTTGCACAACTTTACAAAAACTACCATCTGATCTGCAAGAGTGTTCCTCAAGGACTCGGAAATGATCAGATGTTTAAGTTAAATAAATCCGACAATGCATTAGAAACGTAGTCAACACATTGTTAACGGTATCCTTGTCTAATCTGGCACCTGTAGCTTCCTGGTTCGGGTACAGAAAAAATAACTTTGTGATATTTGTGTGTGTTGTGGTTTGACGATTTTCTTCTTTGGTTGTTTTGAATAATAGAAAACAACTTTGACTGTTGTTGGTACGAAACATAGACTTAAATACAAAGATGGACGACATGACGCGAATCCAAACCATCTTGATTAACCCCCTGGTGGCTGGCTGCGGTATCAGTGTTTCTCGATAATATTCTTGACTGCAGCTTCACACCAAAATAAACTTGTCATAATAAATAAGAGATCTCTAAGTTTGTGTTTTTCTCAAATAGATTCCTTTCGCATACTGATTGTAACGTCCATAAAGTTTTTACCATCCATGCAGACAGACCTGCAAATTTGAACTGTGTGCTCCCTGCACACGATGCACCACGAAGCCGAAATTCAAACATTTACCTGGATTTACCCGTAGAGATAAAATATCAAATGCATGATCCCTAACTTGAAGCTTTATCTTTTACTTAAAGAACAACTTGTGTCATTTAGGATTTCATCATTATTCTCTCCTCAAACCGTGAAAGTGCAATATCACTTCTTCCTGGTGGGAAAGTTCCAGCTCAAAGTTTTGCGCCTCCACTGATTGAACAGTTAGTTGAGAGGTGTGTTTTTTCTCCTCTCCTTGTGTTATCCTGTTCCCGAGCCTCCTTTGTACCGCTCTCTATTTTGTCGGTGTAACACGCTGCCTCAGACGGCTTTCATGCTCCAGCAGGTGAACATGCTCTTAGATGGAGTTTCTTAAATGGGCAGATAGGTCTAATACTCACAGAAGCAGGAGTGCGGTCGACGTGGGGCTTAGAGCTGGACGCACGGGCAGGGCGGCCAATTATTTTACCTCTGCTCCATGTCTGCTGCTTTTCTTTCCTTTTCCAACTGTTCTCACCCACTGATGAGTCCTGCGTCAAAGTGAAAAGTACCCTTCTCTTGTTAAAAGCTTTTAAAGGTGTTGAAGGGAGCAGGAGTGTGTGTTCGCGGGCTGGGAAGGTGTGGGTAGACGGCTGTTTGTGTCTTCTTATCAGTTTTATCCATTCTGACAAGTTTTCTTGGCTATTCTGTCAAGCACTCTGACATACGAGGAGGAAAGCAACCTGTGTTGGGCCCCAGTAAGAACCTGTGAAAATCAATGATGTTCAGATAAGCTCGCTATCAGTCCTGACATCTGCTCTGCCTCCTCTTCATCTTTTTCCTCTATGGAGAACAACAACAAGAAAAACACGCCTCGGAATCATTGTGCTTAGTGTGCATGCATGCTCCTGTCGGATGGGGGGAAGTTCATGTGCAGAGGCAAGAAGAAGTTTGGGGCTGAGTTTGCATGAAGGGAACACTCACAATACATATAATTAATTATAATTGTATCTCAAATCTAGAGCAACACACCAGCACACACACACATACACAGCTCTGTCTTCACGTATATTATAAAGTGGTCAAAATGAATCACTGAGGTTGTTGGTTTCTATGAGATTTTTTATTTTTTGTATTTTAATATATATAATTCGTTCTATACATTTAATTTTTTCCTTTTTTGACACTTTGTTCTATGATTTAATTACTTCATCGTAATTTATTAATTTAACAGTTTAACACTTACAGTATAATAGTACAATAGTACATCAGTGTAAAAAAAAGGTGTTTAGTATTTTCATCTTAATCAATTGTTTAGATATATTTTACATTCCACCCTTTATTTGATTATATCTTATATTGAATTGACATTTTTTGTAATTTTATTATATTCCTGATATATAATTATTTTCTATCCAGGACGTGATTCACGAAATTCCTTCTTATTTATTTGTTATCTATTATGTCTCTATTTATTTCATTTATTTTTTCATTTTATTTTATGTAATATTTTTACTATACGATACCAGTGGTTGAGCTTCACCGAGTGTTAAATCCCAGACGAGTCCCGTGTGCAGGTTGCTGAACACATTGCAGACGAGGATCACAGAACTTAATGTGACATGTTGGTCTCCAGCTTTCTTTTATTCATTTGCTCTCCCTCCAGCTGTACTCGATTTCAGACGTGCTGAGAGGGGATTGAGACCCAATATCCTCCGCCCGCCCTCTACAGAGGCTAACGTGAGACGCGCTGGGAGGCAGGAGATGGAAGATTCAGCTTCAAATTACCTGAGAGATTAGAGGCAGAATTGGACGGGAACAACAAGCCTCTCCAGGAGAGGAAGTACCTGCCGTGGAGAGGTTCGGGTCAGCGTTAGGTCCGCGGCTGCATGTGGGCCTGGTCGTCAGGAGCAGATGATTCTGAATTACACGCGACGAGGGATGAGAACCCCTCTGTGCAGGCTGGACAATGGGATGTGGGGTTAAGGTGAAGGACTGCAGGCAGAAAGCAAAGCAGCGTATACTCGTGTCGAATTCAGAGCTCATTGAAACAGCGAGATGGTTTTTCTGTTCTTTACAACATGAAGAACACAGTTATCATGTGGGTGAGTGGAGAGGCAGGTGGACGGAGGATTAAATGAAGAGGGAAAGTGGTCGGACAGCGGCGGAGGAGCTAAAGAGGCACAGGACACCACAGCTCTTCACTATCAGTCATTTCCAGGTGTTTAGTTACAGGTTGTTAGTTTAACAACCTTCTCTCAGCGACAGGAACACTCGTCCGGGCCGAGGGAATTCGTTCTTTTGAAGTTGTATAATAATAGGTATTAAGTGTAACGCTAATGGAGCCGAGCTTCCACACGACGGGGGCAAAGGTGCAGGAGTTCCATATCTCTAACTAGTTATCTGCATTGGTTGTGAAATCAGGTCAATATTTACACCTTTAGCTTAAGTCTTGTAATTGATTTTAAGACCATCTATATTGAATTAAAGGATTCACATATTTAACAGCTGTTTCCAGACGTTTTGAGGGAAGTAAAAACTTCATCAACTCAGTCCTGTCCAACTTTTCTCTTGCAGAGATGAAATATGGATATCTGACGGATTTGCACCCTGGTCTGTTGCTGCAGCACAGACAGGGGGGGCAAGACTATGAACTAGTTTTCCAGGGCAGAAAAACACATTTCAAAAGCCTTTAGAAACAAAACACTGAATGACTCTGTGAACTATCCATTGTAGTTGTTTAACTTGTGATGTCACTTTTTTTTTGAAATGTCAAACAAAAGGGAATTCAAAGCAGTGAAATAATATTAAAGCTAGAATCATGAGCCAAGTAGTGAAGGACTAGAGGTGCGTAGAGATAGTGAGTAGAAAATAGAAGTCACCCGCTGGGGTTTGAGTTGTGTCATTTTGTTGAAACCCTGCTTCGTGCCAGCCCTGGTTCCCTCTGGTCTTTATTAAAGCCCACACCACCACACTCCTCCGTCGCAGCCAGATACAAACTAATCCCTCTGCGGTGCAGTGAAGCCAGGAGCTCAGGACAGGGAGCATGTTTAACATCTCGATTCTTCTTATTATGCTGTGGGGGAAGCAGGCCTTGGCAAGACGGCGCTCCAAGATCAACACAAGGTTGACGGCCATCTGGTCCACAGCGCAGAAAATCCTGAGATGGCAAATACCACCCACAGCCTGGGCTGCGGCTCCCAGCAAACACTGAGGCAGTAGGCTCCAACAATCAGTCAGGCGGGCCGGGTCCCAGCACCAGCAGCCCCAGTATCAACCAGCAGCCCCAGTACAAACCAGCAGCCCCAGTATCAACCAGCAGCCCCAGTACAAACCAGCAGCCCCAGTATCAACCAGCAGCCCTAGTACAAACCAGCAGCCCCAGTACAAACCAGCAGCCCCAGTACAAACCAGCAGCCCCAGTACAAACCAGCAGCCCCAGTATCAACCAGCAGCCCCAGTATCAACCAGCAGCCCCAGTATCAACCAGCAGCCCCAGTACAAACCAGCAGCCCCAGTACAAACCAGCAGCCCCAGTACAAACCAGCAGCCCCAGTATCAACCAGCGGCCCCAGTACAAACCAGCGGCCCCAGTACAAACCAGCGGCCCCAGTACAAACCAGCGGCCCCAGTACAAACCAGCGGCCCCAGTACAAACCAGCGGCCCCAGTACAAACCAGCGGCCCCAGTACAAACCAGCAGCCCCAGTACAAACCAGCGGCCCCAGTACAAACCAGCAGCCCCAGTATCAACCAGCAGCCCCAGTACAAACCAGCAGCCCCAGTACAAACCAGCGGCCCCAGTACAAACCAGCGGCCCCAGTACAAACCAGCAGCCCCAGTACAAACCAGCGGCCCCAGTACAAACCAGCAGCCCCAGTATCAACCAGCAGCCCCAGTACAAACCAGCAGCCCCAGTACAAACCAGCAGCCCCAGTACAAACCAGCAGCCCCAGTACAAACCAGCAGCCCCAGTACAAACCAGCAGCCCCAGTACAAACCAGCAGCCCCAGTATCAACCAGCAGCCCCAGTATCAACCAGCAGCCCCAGTACAAACCAGCAGCCCCAGTACAAACCAGCAGCCCCAGTACAAACCAGCAGCCCCAGTACAAACCAGCAGCCCCAGTATCAACCAGCGGCCCCAGTACAAACCAGCGGCCCCAGTACAAACCAGCAGCCCCAGTACAACCAGCAGCCCCAGTACAAACCAGCAGCCCCAGTATCAACCAGCAGCCCCAGTACAAACTAGCAGCCCCAGTACAAACCAGCAGCCCCAGTACAAACCAGCGGCCCCCGTACAAACCAGCGGCCCCAGTACAAACCAGCAGCCCCAGTACAAACCAGCAGCCCCAGTACAAACCAGCAGCCCCAGTATCAACCAGCAGCCCCAGTATCAACCAGCAGCCCCAGTACAAACCAGCGGCCCCAGTACAAACCAGCAGCCCCAGTATCAACCAGCGGCCCCAGTACAAACCAGCGGCCCCAGTACAAACCAGCGGCCCCAGTATCAACCAGCAGCCCCAGTACAAACCAGCGGCCCCAGTACAAACCAGCAGCCCCAGTATCAACCAGCGGCCCCAGTACAAACCAGCGGCCCCAGTACAAACCAGCAGCCCCAGTATCAACCAGCGGCCCCAGTACAAACCAGCGGCCCCAGTACAAACCAGCAGCCCCAGTACAAACCAGCGGCCCCAGTACAAACCAGCAGCCCCAGTATCAACCAGCAGCCCCAGTACAAACCAGAGAGACTACCACAAACAAACGCTCCCTTGTGTGGGAAGGTCTCTTTAAACAGAGAGGTGATTGGCTCTGTACTCTTATTTATGGCAGCGTTTATCTGAGGGAGGAATAGACTCTGTGAAGGCCAGGCTCAGTCATCCGAGGGCGCCGGGTTTGTGAGCCAGTCAAGGCTGCGTCGCATCACGCCGCACGCCGGCCTGGCGAGGAGCCGTGCACGCCGATGCTATTATCCACCTTCGCTAACATGCCCTCTCTGGATCATCATTTCTACGAGAGCTGCTATAAATCACGTTTACTGCTGCAGAAACATCTATTGTGACTGCCTGCCCTTCTGTTGGCAAATGTCATTGTCATAATAATACCTGGAGGGATCGCTTTGCTGTGATTATGAGCGCCGCTGTGATGTGGCGAGATGGGCAGCACCAAGTCATCTGCGTGAAGAACCTCCTCAGGGGGAGGATGACTTTTAAACAGTGGTTAGTGGCTCGGGTGCTTCTTAATGAAAAGTTCAGGGTGAAAACTTCCATCACAAACAGGAGGAATATCAACAGCCGCTCTATGAAAAGCCCTGAGAACATATATTCACACTTGGCTTGTTAATATGTGCAGCGCGTGGATGGACAGATCGTTTCTGGCCCAGATTAGAAGAGCTTTGGTTGTTTAATTGAGAGGTTTCTGTTTGTGTTGTTTTGTCTTTGGTTCTCTCTCCGGTTTGAAGTGCGCCGCTCGGGATTCGGAAAAATCTGAATCAAAATAAAACAGTTGTGGGGTTGTTTGCTCATGTTAGCACAGTCCTGATGGAGCAGCTTTCTTTTCAACATTACACTCTCAACAAATATTACCAAAGGGTTTTTCTTTCCCCCAATTAAATATATAATATATACACAAAGTTTTCAGGACCGTTAAAATAAAAGTTCAGTTTCTGCTCTCTTTCCTATTGAGAAGTTGACTCATGACCTCAATCACAAATCAGTCAAGTTTTGGAGGATCTGGGAACCGGTGCATTCCTTCTTACAGAAACCATAACTCATAATCTTATTCTGGAAGGGGAGGCCTGACTGCTTTTTTTATTTTATTTTGTTTATACACGCAATTCCCTTGCCTGTCATCCTGCTGATTGTGTATGTATGTATGTTTGCATGGATGTATATGTGTATGTATGTATATGTATATATATATATGTATGTATATATGTATATATATTTGTATATTTATGTGTAAGGATATATATTGCAGTGCTCATTGTTAGTTTGGGGTGGGACTTTTTTTGTTGTTTTCTTTGTTTTGTTGTCTGCTTTCTTTTTCTAATGTTTGTTCTATAAAACGGTTAAAAACCAATAAAAAGAATATAAAAAAAAATAAAAAATAAAAAATAAAAGTTCAAGCATCGTACTAATAGTAAAAATGGTTAGTCCTCCTACTAGCCAAACTATACTGGAAACCAACGCTGCCATTGTTTGTGTTTGGAGTCTGTGCAGTAGTGATCGGGGGGGTGGAGCGCTCGACCAATCATGAGTCAGTCTCGGCTTTCAATCATGACTTTTCAACCCTGTTATCAATGTAATTGTGCCATCTTGTTTAACTACCCCCTGTCTTTCTCTGGAAATCTCCTTTGCTCCATTAAGTCGAGCAGATTTACTTCCTCGAGGTGAATGAACACCATCCTCCACTTAGACTTAGCCTTTGCTACTGGTAATGACAGAAGGAGGCAAATCTTAGGCGCTGTATGCAAAGAGTGAATCAGCTTTGCATTGTGCAGAATAAACAGAAGCCAGCTCCCAGCAGAAGCCTCTTCTAAACACTAAGCTGCAGGAACCTACATGTCAAACATTAACATGCAGAACGACTGAGGTGCTCAGAGAGGAATTCTGTAGCTGAGGACCTGGGAAGTGTCATCTTGAATTTAAGATGTCGGCACCTCCATGGACAGTCCTCTGTTCCTAGATCAATCCTCTGCCTGTTTAGCTAATTGTCTGCAATTGGAAGCGCTGTGTAATTCATCCCCGAGCCCGAAACATCAGCCGATCGATGGTATTGACGTGTAGAACTTTCCTCGTCTCGACATGTGTTTATCGCAGCGCCCAGAGAACACATGCAGAGAGATACTGATAGATGTTCTTCATGCTGATTAATACGGAACAATGCAACCGAACACTTCGACATAATGTTGGGTTGGACTCAAGGGAATCAGTTCATTTTCACTTCACTATTATTTATTAGCAATTCTCAAAAACGTTTTTTATTAGATTGAACATATTCTAATGAATTGATTTGTGGCACATTGCTTTGTCTGTGATTATTTTCTAGTTCAATCTGATAAATATAATCTTCATTCAAGATCCACTGTCCTCTTACTACTTTTTAGAGCTCCACTCCGATATCGCCTGTGTATCTATTTATACTCGATACATATTTCTAAAGCTGTTAATTCTTTCTCTCCATTCATCAATATGGTTGATTTATAAATAAACCTTATATTATTCATCTGGACATATGTATCTATACTTTATATTTTACTTTGTGTCAAAGGTAATGCTGAAACACTTCAACAATCACTTTACAAAAAAAAACTACAAATGTAATTCAATTAATTAATTAAAGTAAAAATCTAAAATGTTTGTTTTAGCTTCTCAATGTGAGAAAATATATATTTTGTTGTACAATACAAGTAAAAAAGGCAGCACTGTGGGTTCATAGAAGTTGTGAGGATATTTGTATATGATTTACAGGTATTTCATAGAATATCTTATTGCCTGATGAACGACAGTATACTTTATGCATTGAATTGATAACAAACATGAGCTGCAGACCTAGTTAAAAGCTCTGTTGTGTTTAAGTTATGCGAGAGAAACCTCATTCTGTAAACAATACCAGACCCAACTCCCAATACATCATTGTGTTTGTAATGAACCCGAGGCCCAGGACTCCTACTTTTTTTCTGATGGAGATGAATTACCAAGAAAGAATGGAAAACAAAAAACAAACCCAACACAAAGGCAGCAGAGACTCCACCTGACAACGCAGCTCTCCGAGTCCAGGTCTCTGACAGCAGCGATGGCAGCGCCGGGTGACAGGCCCGATCCATTTGGCGCCGGCGAAAGATGCAAAGATACAAGCTGTCTAAAGGGAGTTAGGTAGACTTCAATCAGCTAAAAGGTGATAAAACATAATTAATTCAATCACCCACTCACTCTCTTCCTCTGCACGTCCTCTGAGAGAAAAGCACAAAAACCCAGCAGTGCGCTTTTCCCCTCGTGAGGAGACATTGACTCGAGTGAGTCAATAGGAAGCTGCATTCACTCGTTCTTTTCAATAAATCCTTCCTTTCTCTCCATTTATCCAGAGCTTGTATTTGATTGTGTGGTTGGATAACGTGGCTCACACTACAGACCACGCCATTAAACACACATTCACTCGCTCACGCAGATAAAAAGGGAAAAATCTATTCATGGTTCACATGTGGAGTCGCATTTACGCTTTTACATCGAATCACTAATTGTAAGACCAGTAGAATAATTAGTGACTGGCAGGGGAGGGATAAAATGTGTGTACTTGTGAGTCTGTGCTGCCCTTTGACCTCACACCGTCAGAGACACCATTAACAACGCCGCACCTTGCTCAACGTCTCCTCCAAAAAACAGAGTAACAGGCTTTGAGGGGGAGGGGAGTGGGGGGGGTAGTAGCCTCAGAGAACGAGTTAGCATCAGATTTCGTGTCGGGCTGGTGTGAAATATGCACTGGGGGAAAATTAGTTGTTTGTCTGTGAAGATCACGCACGGCCTGGAGGCAGATGTGCAGAGATCAAACGAGTGTGTGACTTTGTGACGCTGTTGTTGTTGTGTTGTGTTGTGTGCGTTCTCTGTGAGCACAGAAGGAGAGAGAGCGAGCCGGCAAAGTGTTAGCGGGGCGAGCGTGAGTGTGAGATGTCGGTTTCAGGCCGAACAGGCAGAATATCCCTGAGAACTGGTGCAGCGGTGAAAGCAGAATCCTCTTCCCCGAGGCGCTGGTCTCCCACCGGAGCAAGGTGTGAGGAACGAGAACAATAGCTGTTGAAGGCAGAGTCATGTTTTAGCACAATTCCTGCCCACTGTAACACAAGGCCGCTACATCCCGGCTCCCATGACAACCGATCCCGGCGCTCCGGGGACGAGTCGGTACCACAGGAGAGGGTTTCTCCCCCCCCCCCCGCTGTTCCCTGACCACAGTGGACAGCTGCCGCGGGAGATGTTGTGGTAAATGGCACCGAGGAGGAAAACAACAAGCCTCTGGTAACAAGCTACGACAAGTCAGAGTAAGTACTTGTGACTTTTAGAAGAGGAAATAATTTGAGCTTTTTCACTCCTGAGAGTCCGATGACGAGTCAGGAAACACCTGCAATAAGATCCACAGGCCGAGTGTTGCACCGTGAGTTATTTCTGTATATTTATATATATTTTTCAAGCTGAACCAATCAGTAATAATGAAATTAGAGTGTTTTAAATTAACGATGAATCTTAATTAGTACGTGTAACGAGG
Organism: Limanda limanda; assembly: GCF_963576545.1. Classification (NCBI taxonomy): domain Eukaryota; kingdom Metazoa; phylum Chordata; class Actinopteri; order Pleuronectiformes; family Pleuronectidae; genus Limanda; species Limanda limanda. Next base: position 4,213,473 of record NC_083655.1, read on the forward strand.
TTGCCCGCAGCTGATGAACCCAGAGTGAATTAGGCTTCGTATCTCCGCGGAGCTTTTTAGCTCATTTCAGCTCGATACTTTCCTTTCACGCTTCTCATCAAACCCGTTTTCATCAGCAGCAGGAAACAGAGAAAGAAAAGAAGCTGAGATAAAACAACCTTCTGCTCGTTACCTGAGCTGCAAAAATAAGAGAAACTGAAGAAAAGCTTTTAGAAGAACGAGAATAGTTAAAGAGCAAAGTTAAATAAAGATGTAATATTGATTCACATGTGGTTCAGCAGGTTCAGGACTCGATGCTTCGTCTGCTGGGAAAAGAGACACAGCCACCTTTTCGTTAGCATGTTAGCTAAAAATTATTTACGATGTTCAGCTTTCCTGCCACATTGGCTAAAGCATGTTAGCAACATTTAGCTCACAGCTGTTGACTGTTGTTCTTTTTCTACTTATTAAAAATAGCTTTTCTTTGAAACTACACTGCATCTGTATATTGAATTACCAACAACATCAAAAAACACATTTGAAGAGGTGGAGAGTAATAACCAGTAAGCTAGCAGTAAGCTAACGTTACCCACCTGCAAATGAGCCACAGTTTAAGCATGTTAGCAGCATTTAGCTCACAGCTGTTGACAGTTGGTCTTTTTCTACTTATTAAAAATAGTTTTTCTTTGTAACTACACGGCATCTGTATATATTAAATTACCAACAACAATAAAACATACATTTGAAGAGGTGGAGAGTAATAGCTAGTAAGCTAGCAGTAAGCTAGCAGTAAGCTAACGTTACTCACCAGCAAATGAGCCACAGTTAAAGCATGTTAGCCACATTTAGCTCACAGCAGACAACAATTTTACTTTTTCTGCCAAATATCAGCCAACAACTAGTATAAGTTATCATTTATATTAACTATAACAAAAATTACTTTTCAAGCTAGCTGCTAACACTAGCTTGAAAACCCATGAGCAAAAAGTGGTAAAGGTTTCCTCAGTTTAAATACTGGACCTAAATTCAGCAGGTAAACACGAACTCACCTCAATGGAACAACACGTATTCTCTATGTACGATGAAAACTGTTTGCTAGCACATTAGCCAAAACAAGGCGAATCGGCAGGTTCAGTATTCAACAATGAAACTTTCCTGGGACTTTTAGACTTTCTACGTCTGCTCTTTAACGAGGATTTCTTGTTATGTTGCTTTGGCTTTGATAGAAGAACTAACAAGAAAAACAACATTACTGAGCAGTTAGATAAAAAAAAAAAAAAAAAAAAAAAAAACATAAAAATCTAATTGCGTCTTGAAAATATAGATTTTTTGTCACAACTGATCAAAGCGCATTTATCATTCAAAACTCACTCGACTTCGGGTGGAGAAGTGTGTGTTTCCTTTTGAATTTTTTGTGTGTATCTAAAATAAGACGTAAACTGATTTTAAATGGCTTCGCTCTGCACCTGATGACAGATTATCACATAAAGGTCTAATGTAGCACAACTCACTCGACATTATAATCCCATTATGAACAAGTCATTTAGTTTATATAGAGTCTAATAAATTGATGATGCATGATGGGTGATATTATAAAATATATCACTATTTTATTTGTTTCTAATGTTTTGAGGTTAATGTGGATTTCCCGTGAAACGACAATAAGAAATGATGATGCGGACGTTTTCCTGAGCAGAAGGAAGGTTTCTGTTTTTTTCCTGTGGGGGATGTTGCTCATCAGGAAAGAACTGAAAGAAAAAGAAAAGGGCGAATCCTCGTCAGACACACACAATGAGACAGAGAGTGAAAGGAAACAAAGAAGGGTTTCTGTCTCAATGTGGATAATTACATTTCTACCTTTTCTCTCTGGCTGTTGCATTGCCTTAATGCTTGTAATTAATTTCATTATTTTGGGCCCTGGCTGTTGAGTGCAGATTAGTTCTCTCTGAGTTCTGGGGATAAACACAGTAATTGCTTATTACTCTCAGAGCCCACATTAGATTGTATTAAAGCCAACGAATTAGAAATTATCCAATCACCTTTAGCTTTAATTCTTAACCTGCTGTTGTTTTTGTCATCGCTTGTTTCTACGTGATGTCGCTCGGTGCTAGCTGCTCACAGTCATTCTATTCGCTCCATCTTTGTGATTTTATTAATATCATTCCAGTTGTATCTTTCTCAATACACTGTATTACAGGACTATTTGCTTATAGGACCTTGAAAATATCTTTAGATGACCAGTTATATATGAGAGTTCTCATTCTCATTGAAGCACAATTCACTTCTTCTCAGTTCAAAGTCCTTGAGTCGTTCTATTGTCACTGTGAACAGTTACATACACACCTGGCAACAGCAAACAAAGTCCTCTCCTGTAGTGCAAGTATACAATAATCCACAAATAGTCCTTTGCTTACATGAATATATACTTATGTGTTATCGTTTAAGGAATGTGCAAATATTTCCCAGGAGAAGGTTCATTGTCAGGGCAAGATGTGAAAGCTTTCAACGTGCAGGGTCAAGCTGGTCTCAGGATTCAGGAGTGTAATCATTAAAGTCGAGATGTTTAGAGCATCCTGTGAGAAGCAGCACCAGGGGAACAGTGCCTTGCTCAAGGGGACTTCAGCTGTAGCCATTAATCAGCAGAGACTTAACCAGATTGACTCGTATTAGCTGCTTCTGGCCACAACATTGATTCTACATCTGTCCAATAATTAGTGTGTAAAGTGTGTAAGTATTCCCCTGGTGGCCTCCATGTTAGCAGAGGGGACATGGATTTGAGGCTGTTTTCTGTCACTGTAGGCGGTTCATGTTTCTGAGTGGGGTTTTAATTAGTTACTTTGATGGTAGCACCTGCTTTAGAGATATTCTGGCTTAATCCATGTAGAAAATCTTTATATTACAGAGCTACGATTTAGAGCAATCACGTCGATGAGGCAGAATTTCTGCCGCAGCCTTTTGACAGAGCTCACATCTTTAATTTACAGTCGTACAGTTACATATATACGTGGAATAGAGTTAGAAATGCTTCAGGAGCAGATATCAGTGGATAACAAGGTGTGAGAAACCGATAACACCCAAGAACAACCCCCTCCTCTCTGTTCTTAGAAGTAACATCTGATTCTACACGTCTGTGGTGTGGCGACACTTGAGTACGTCAGTGACTCGCGGCTCAATATGTGGTTACTTGTGCTCGAAGGCAGAATCCTACTTATCCGTCACCAGCAGCAGAAACTCTACCTGAGGAGCAGATCAGAGCCGAGCCTGTTATGAATAGATCATAACTCAGGTAACAAGACCTCGACACAGACACCTTGTGTTCCATCAGGCAGGATAAGAGCTTGACAGGGACCGAGTGTGGGACTTCTGACAATAACTGCTTTGTGTGTCGCCAAGTTTCACTGTGGCTCAGTGAATAGGCTGCGTAACCAGATCCAGCAGTAACGAGATCCAGGAGGGGAGACAAGGGAGGCATGACTCGCCGGAAAGAGAGAAAGAGACAAATATCTGGTATTTGTTTTTCTTTCTTTAATTAAATAAATTCACATCCTGTATTCAAGGATGTTTTTTGGGTTTTCAACTAGTGAGCTAATGAACACGGGCACTTAAAAGGGCTTGTTCAGCCAAAATACAAAAAAATACTTCCTCCAGTAATGCAGGAACTGTATTCATCTCTGAGATACACTGAGTACACGAGAAGTGAGAAGAGCTTGTGTTTGCTAATCCCATTTTATTTCTTATATGTCTGGTTTGAATGAAAACGGTCACAGTAGCTAAAAAGCAATGTCCCTGAAATAAGTTTGAACGTATATAATAGACGTTTTATTTAGGGGTTTACACTTTTAAAGCTGCTCTAACAGATAGTTTTGTATCAACGAGTCGAAGCCACATGTTATATTAAACAATGTTCACTATATACGGCAACGGAGCTTTGTGTTGCTCTTATGGTTTATTTTGCTCTAAAAAGAAAAGCTGATGCAGAGAGAACATCTGAAGTGAGTCATTTTAAAGCAGAGGTGGAGGAAGTACTTATATTGTTCTTACGTAAAAGTACATATGGACAAATGTCAAGTAAAAATACCACATTTTACCGCACTTATCCGACTGGCTCTCTGGAGGAGGCGGGGACTAATGGTACCTTTCTGCTGTGATTGGATCAGTGGAGCAATTCTCCTCTCGTCTATGTTTACTTTAAAAAAAATATATAAAACATGTGAATATGTAAAAGTGAGACATTTTTGTGCAGATGCATTCAAATGTACTTATAACCCAACACTGTGTTAATGTGGATCTGTGTTAATATACACTTTATATATATATAAATATAACATTTAGAGACCATACATGCGGCTCTGTCACATGTTAATATGTTTGATAAAATGACAATTTTGAGGATGATCTGTTTTATTGAGGCGTTGACAGAAAACTTTCCAAATTAGATAAATAAAACCAACACTACTTGAATAACCAGATACCATGAGACTCATATTCAGCTTAGTTCAACCCAACTTTAACCCACTAGTGTTTGTCACCCTCATCTGTAGTCCACCTTCATCTGTAGTCCACCTGCACTCACACCTTCCTGCGTCTCCGTGTTAAATTGCAGGAACATCTTGTTCTCACCTGCGAGCAGTGCAGCTAATGAACGTAGCAGCCTCATCTTCTGATGGAGGCTGATGGACCCGGGGGGGGGCTACACATACATGAGCTCATTAATATGACTTGACTCAACACATAGATCAAATCCTCACTCTCAGCTTCTCCCTCTCAAGGCCACATGTACATACGATCAGATACGGAGATACACTGAGCGTCTGCGGAGAAGCAGAGCGATGTGGAGCTTGAGTAAATTGCTTGTGAAGCATCGGGGGGGCGGGGGGGGGGGCTCTCCTGGGAGGCAGCAGCCTGGCTCTGCCACTAAAGGTAATAGGGTCAGACAGCTGCATATTAGCTGTGGATCATCTGCTTTGACACAACGGCCGATCTCACTGGCGGCGGCCGCGCCGAGCCCATACCTGTACCTGCCAGGCATATCTGTACTCAGAGTGGGGGGGTGGGGGACGTGGGCGGGGGGGCAGCGAGCGCCTCTTACATCCTCCCTGCCCAGGTTCACTGAACTCCCCACAGACATGGAGGACATGCTCCCTCCTGATGGATGGCAGGTTTGTTTCATGCAGAATGCACTGAAGCAGGCGCTCATCATCATCATCATCATCATCATCATCATCTGCAGCACATACTCTCACTCCTGTATTCAACACATTCTCTCCATCCGTGTGTAGCGTTAGAGGAGGATGGGATGTGAGGTCAGGTTTTTCATTTCACAGGAAGGAGAGCGGATCAGCCGGCGAGCGCTGCCTCTCCCTCCGGCTCCGCATGTGAACAAGACAAATACAAGGCCGGTAATTAAAGATGTAACAAAAGCTCTGTCGATTGTTTCTCCTCACGTCTCCGCCGGCGCGTCGCCTGGCATCACGGCACAAAGCTCAGCCTGGCGTGCTCTGTACACACGGCTGCGAGCTCAGGTTCAGCCGACCTCACATCCACTCAGCTAAGAACTCCCGCTGCACCTCGGAGACAGGAACCGGCACTCTTTTGTTTTCAGCCTCATAATACCGGCGATGGAGATAATCAAATCCTTCAGTGCTCACAGTGATTTATATTGCATGAATGAGCAGGTTGGGATTTGGCGTCTCGCTCAAGGGCGCTTTGACAGCGCACATGGCCATTGATGGACGCACGCCGGCTGCAGAGAGAATGAACCTGCGAGCAGATCGGAGCTTTGGCTGCAAACGTTTCTCAGAGGCAGAGCTGCTCCGGAGGTGGAAATAATCTCATTGATTAAGTTAAACCTCAGTGGGCAGAGCTGAAGAACCACAGTGTTTCTCAGAGTGTTCAGGTTACTCACAGAAGAAAGTCGGATTTTTCAGGGATATAACTTTTTTTATCCAGTCGGCAGCAGAGCTCTTCAAAAGTAGCTTCATCTGTTGTCACCTCCACTGAGTCCCTGAGGTTCTCATTTTCGATTTATAGACATTTTAGATTTGTGATGCTTAATTTTTTAGGGGTACACATGTATATCATTTTGAGGGGTTTGCAATATTTTACTGCTTCATGAATCAGATGTCCTTAACATTTCTCAGTGTGTATTTGACGAATCTCAAAAGCTCACAGAAGTTGATATTTCATACATTTCATAGTCTGTCGGTTCCTATTGTCCTTGGACCAAATTTAATTGAACAAGGGATTTTGACAGTTTTTTGACGTGTGAGCCACAATCACGTGAACCGGATCCACCTCCGAGCCAATCAGCTGTCGGCTGAACACATCTCATTTGTCTTTCCGTCTCCGGCATCTGCACAAAATGTTCAGATGTCAATTCTGTGAATGCGGAGATGTCGTATTATCCCATTTTGTGCACAGGGAATGATTTCTGGTTAAACTTTCCAACACAAAATGCCCAAATCAGTCTCAGAAGTGTCACATCTTCCAAAGCCGATTCCAACGCAGCACCAACGCCGATGATGGCAATTAATTCCCAACTTGATTCAACTGTTTTCTTTTACTTTTGTCAAAACCCAATGTTTCCACATTCTCTGGATAGTTTTGAGATCTCCGTAAATGAGGTATTATAATTCTCCTTTGCTTCCTTCGTCTATCCTGCACACAAATGACTCTCTTTTAGAAGTGACTGACGACGGGTGCAGACTCCTGCTTCGCCGTGGGACTCAGCGCGGTGAGCGGTGGAGTCATTAGAGCTGATTCCAGATCAGTCTGTCACCAAACCCCTGGGCTGCAACCAAAGCTCTACAGGAACGTTATTAAATCAGCCTGAAAAACAGGTGACATATCTTCCTCTGAGCCAAGTAACCTCTTAAAGCGTCATTTTTTTATTTATTTACTCTCCAATCACAGTGAAATAATACAGTCACCTCATGATTTGATAAGATTCAAGATATACTTTTTATAGATCAATACATGTGATATTTTGTTGGAATGAAAACAAACTGTAAAAAATCCTTGTAAAATTCCTGTGATTTAAAGTTGCACCATTTGAACTTTTATGAGGGTTGGGTGCTCTATAATGTTTGACCAGGAGGGTTAGGGTTAGAGAACTGCACCCTTTTAATGGGGCTAGTTATCAATCATGGTGCATTATGGTCTATTTGACTCTAAATGGACATGAAACTAGAGATTAAGACATAAAATCCATAGGAAAATGTTTACTGACGTTATAAATCGAGTGAGAAGTCATTTTGTCATAGTTTTCTATAGAAACAACCAGTGGAGTCGCCCCCTGCTGGTCAGAGAGAGAGAATTAAGGTTTTTATAAACAGTCTATGATTCAGACTCAAACATGTATTGGATGTATTGAACAAAGATCCCAGGGAAACTAAACTAATGGTTTTGAATGATATTTCCAAATCTTGTTTTTATCGCAGACATTCATGGTCCCCAGAGGATGAATTGTATTCAAAAGACATTTTTCAGGGCAAACCAGGTTCAGCTCCATGATGCATTTGTTTTCATTACAGTACAGTACCACCTTCCCTCTACCTCTTCCTTTCTCATGATATATACAGGACGTGTAAAGTTAATTCTCACATGAGGCTTCAGATGATTTGGTTCTCAAAGCCACAATCACACAATGTTTCCCGGCTGCACCTCCTCACAGGGGAATCTCCAGAACAATCACTGTGGCTGCAGGAGAAAGTCATGTTGTGTGGTAGAAGGTTCATTGTGACTCCCTGGCCTCACTGATTGTGTGTTCATAAGAAAAAAGAATAAAGAATAAAACCAGTGGGAACGCAAAGGTTTTGTGGATCCAGAACCTTCTGAGACAAACAGGTCCTTTTAAAGCTTTTAGTTGCCAGACAACAGAAAATAAAACTCATCTTCCCTCGAACAATGTGAGCGAGTGGTCTCCTCGACCTCGGGAGTACGACTCCAGGTCGAAGGAAAGGTGCACAACTTTCCTAATGGATTTTGTTCATGCAGGAACATTCGGCCACGACAATTCAAAAGCTTAATCTGCTCAGGTTCTTAGAAGAAGATGATTACAAGGGGAAAAACATTTTCCCTCCCGCTGTCCTCCCGCTGCTGCTGCTAGATTTATTATATTTACGTTGGAAGAACAAGGAAACTTTTCCCCCTGGTTGATTTGAAAGGAAGCAGCAGTTTCCTCCGCTGTGATAAGCCCGGTCTGTATGGAGGTGGAGGCGCTCGGTGTTGTGTAAACCTCCTCTGAACTATTCTTCCTCTGATCACTGGATCGGTGTGGAAGTACAAACACAGAGAAATCATCAAAGAGACATTTACCCTGTGTGTGTGTTTGTTTCTGCTTTCGACGTGGCTCCCTGTGCATACACCCCCCCCTGCATACCAAACGTGTAATGGAGCGTGCGCACTTGTTATTCTATTGACTCTGGGAAGGGGGGGGCAGGGAGAGAGTCTCCGTTAGGAAGCTGCTGATACCAGACGCGTGCGCTCGGGACATCAGCTCGTTTCCACCGGAGATAACGTGTCTGTCCCTTTAGTTTCAGGTTAATTCAGTTCAGCTTTTACGCTTAAGTTTACAAACAGAAAAGGAAAACCTTCCCAGATGCTGAAGCTCAGTGAGTCAAACTGCTCTGGAAAGACACGTTATCTTTCATTTGGAGAAACATGTTTTCCTTTCTTCTCCCTCCACTTATTTCAGTTGGCTCCTCGTTAATAATTTAGCAGGAATAACATTTGCAGACAGAATACATTCATAATTAAAGAATTTCATGTTGTGCGTGCATTTGTGTTTGTTTCTTACAGGAGTCACAACGTATGTGTCTCCCCCCCCCCGACCCACCCACCCACCGACCGGCGCCCTTAATGTTTACTTCAGAAGTCGCTCCAGTCTTTCATGTCAGGTTCGGGTTCAGTGGGGGGGGGGGGGGGGGGGCAGGGTCGGGGGGGGCGGAGGTTATAGGGAACGACAGAACAGGGAGGAGTAAATATCAGAGCATGGCACGCCGCTCCTGAGGTTTGTGGTCCCGCCGAGCGTCTCCTCGGCTTCTGTCAGCTCATCAAGGCCACCCCCCCCTCCCTCCCGGCCCCTCCCCACTGGAATACGCATCAAACAGCCCGGGGGGGGGGGGGGGAGCCTTTTATCCCAAAACTGAATGCCGCCTCTTGTCACCGCGGAGGCTCGGCACCCGGCCACACATGGAAGGCAAAGTTTAACACAGCGGAGTGAAAGTCGAGACCCTGCCGAGGCGCCGCGGCTCCGACACGGTGAAAAGGTCACCGGGAAAAAAAAGAAGGGATCTTAAAAGACACAAAGCAGGAAGCCAGACGACGCCAGGCAGGAAGCTAATGTCACGGTTCACTCTCGACCCCTGCGCCGATTCCGATGTCTCACAATTAAGGCCGAACATCTTCTTTTTTTTTGGGGCTTTTCCACCAATTACTGTAAAGGTTACTGCTTCAGTCGTGAACTCGTGTGTACAAATCCTCCTCCTTGCTCCTGCTTCCCCCCCCCGACTGAGACATGAGGACTTCCTCCACTAATTTCTCTTTGTTTTCGACCTGTAGCTGAAATCAGACATGAGAAGGCTCGACTGCGCCGCACCCCCGAAGACACAGAAGAGCTCTTTGTACTCGGGCTTGTTCTGCTCCATGCCATTTTTAATCTCGGGCAGAAGGGAGGAGAGCTGCTCGTCTTATCTGAGATGACATGGAGGCTTTGCTCTCTCTCTCTCTCTGGCGCTCGCTCTCATCTCCTCCTTCTGAAACCTAGCTCCCCCTTTCATGCTTTCCCTTGTTGGCGGTGGTGATGCATTGAATGAGACCGGCTGGATTTTGTTTAGGTTTATTCCATCTGAAGGCTGCAACGTGATAAGTGAGCGTAAAGAACCGGAGTCGACAAGTTGGGTTCTATCCTCCCTGGGCTGCTTTTCATCAAGTCGGGTGTATGTACAGTAACGGTGGTTATTACTTTTCATCTCCTATCGGATGCAGCACATTGTTAAAAGCTGATTTGACTTTCGGTGTTTATTTAGTTGAGGATTTACCAGTTTTCTCCGGTACCAGATTCTTTGAAATGTTAGCTCAACGTTAGCTGTTGGCTCAGATAGTGATACAAACAAGATAAAAGTTGAATTTGTTTCTATAGCTAAAAGCGGCATAAACTAAATTGCGTAAATTGCCAACACTGAAGCACCTGAAACCTGCATTCTCTCCCATGACCAGCAGAGGGCGACTCCTCTTGTTTTAAGAGAGGTAGCATTCTTTAGAAGTCTGAGAAAACTCTTTTTCCCTCATGACCGCAAGAGTCGAAACCAACAGTGACACTAACTCGTAGCACAGGAATGTGTCATTACCCAGAACTCACTTGTTGATTGTAAAACCACATTTCCCACAAGCCATTGCAAAGACAAGTGACCGACTTGTTTTTCTTTTTAGTCTCAAATCGATTGAATTGCACAAATGAGCCAAAATACCATTCTGTAAAAATGATCTTGTGATCTTAAATAGTCGTTTAATTTGTAATGTTGATTCAAGGCAACTTTATTTGTGCAGCACATTTAAAAACAGTTAGAATCAACTAAATAATACTTTGTGAACAACAGTGTGATCGTCTGATACTTCCCGAGACTCACATGTAAATGTTCCGGGGTTAACACGACAATAATGGCAGCCTGGTAAATGGAGTGGTAATGGAGATGATCCTTGTCCACAGAGGATACGCAACTTCAACAGCCATGAAATCTGCTTCCTAATGAAAGAGCTGATGAGTCTGTTAACAACTGACTTGAAGGTAGCGTGAGGTTTCATGGTCTTTACAAACCTACAGCTCTGAAAACCTGAAGAGGAGGCGTTCTGGATCTGATCCGTGAAAAGCACCGTGTCCGAATCACATCCTGCACGTTACCGCTGAACCAAAGTCCGGCAACATGCAGAACACAACTGTATCCAATCTATTTCCACGGCGGGTCCGAGGGTCTTTGTGACGGGACCCCGGAGGGACGTGTTTTCCAGACGTCTACCACCATAACAGACTTTTAAAAACAGACTGAGGCGCGTCCATAAGCCCTATAGGTTCAATTTGTTCTGCCAATTACTCTCCTGGGTCCTGCCACAGTGATGGAAGGTGCTGCTCAATGGGCCTGAATGCCACCAGCTCTCCAGCCCGCCCCCCCCAACAAAGAGGGAGCCCCTGCCTTTTTGTTTCCTCTGCAGCTCCAGTCAAGCCTCCGCTGACAGATTGGCTGGGGCGCTAACCAGTCAGGTCTTCAAAGAGACAAAGACGGAGGAGGGAGGGCAGCGGCGAGGGGAGGGGATCGGGGGGGCAGTGGTGAAGAAGAATGACCTGCCAAATGAGAAAGAAGACATAGTGAAAGGGACAGGGAGGCAGAGAGAGAAAAAACATATTGAGCCGATAGAGAAGTACAACCTTCTGACCATCTGGCTCCGTGGGTGACTCCGGCCTTCATCTGTATTTTTAGAGCCCAGATTAATCTGTCAGGAAGATGAAGGAGAGTCAACGGCCTGTCGAGGGGGGAGAGAAAGAGACAATTTGCTCCATTGGGATATGAATAGTGGAGAATTTCAAAACTTTGCAAGCTCATATCTGCAGCTCCATCATTTCATCTTTACATTACATTAAATTTCATTTAGCTGTCGCTTTTATCCAAAGCGACTTACAATAAGTGCATCAACCCCGAGGGAACAAACCAAGCAACAAGAATCAAGAAAGTACAATTTCTTTAAAAATAAAGCAAGACTACACAGTGCTATAAGTAGGTGACATTTAAGTGCTACTAAATTGTTAGTTTCAAAAGTTGTTAGTAATTTTTTTTTTTTTTTTTTGTCACTTTAATCAGTGAGTTTCCCCAAAAACTCCTAATAAGCCACAGACTGTTTCTGGACCAAGTCTATTTACCTCAAAAGTTACAAAGTAAAATAGAACTTAGTCTTTAACAGAATTAGGATAACAAATCAAGCACTTTAGCCTTAGCTGGGTCCTTTTTAAAGGCCGATTTTTGCTACTCCGTTTTTTCGGATACCGACAGGTAGTACCGCCCTCTCTGCCGTGGAACGCCCCCTCCGAGCGCCTCGGAGAGCTTTTCGTGCACCTCGGATTTTTCTAACTATCCGTGGATATTTCGGATAGCCTACGGACAGCCCTTGGCTGTGATTGGTCCGCTAACGACATTATTTTCTGTATGACATCATTTCCGTACGACGTCATTTCCGGATTTCACATTTTCGGACCTCAAACTTCCTGCTTCTTTCTCTATCACAATAAACACAAACACAACTATGATTATACGATTAATGTGACGTGTGTGTTAAGCCAGCGGAGTTGTCCAAAAAAAGTTGTCGGAAAAGCATAAATCAAAAAGAGTGCCTGGTCTCCGTGTGTCCCTCTCCGCGACACGGATGCGTAGAAGCATAATGGAGCCTTAACTTTCAATCACTTGAGTGAAACTATAAACAGTAAACAAAATCAATAAACAAACAGGCTCCTCCTATCTCAAACAATTCAAGGTTAGGCCAAACAGTTCAAACTATCAATCTAGTTAACCTAAAACAGCAGATACAATAGTAATCTAGCAGAGAAGCTTATTAAAGAATATACTTTGCCTGAATCCAAGTAGTCCAGTACTATGATACCAGTAGTATGATACCAGTAGTATGATACCAGTAGTATGATACCAGTACTATGATACCCCAGAAGTTCAAATGCACACTCATTCATCTCAACTCTAAATGTAATATGGAAACCGCCCAGACGATGTAAGAAGAAATACTAAATAAGTAGCCGAGCACCAGGATGGAACACTCCTTGTTTCCGTGTAATATATTCTCATTTCTGTTTAAATACGGTTGAGAACATCTCCAATAAGATTCCATTCTCCCAGTCCCTGGACTCCTGAGGACTCAACTCTGAAAAGCTCTTTTTGCTGCATTAATTCCATGATTGCTTTAAATGAAACATTGCTCTTTTCCCACTCGGTGCTAAACAGGGATCAGATCTCCGTGACCATGACTAATCTCTCGCTGCACTTTTTGTGTTTATTGGCGAGCACCGAATTTTTCAGAATCTTTTTGCCAATTTGGAAAACTAATTGCTTTGACTCTGACTGGGCAAGCCGTGGAATATAATACACTTTCAAGCTTCATCTGCTGTGCCCGTGAATCCCTCCACAGATCCAGCGGCTCATTAAAATGCATTAGGGCAACTTCTCTGGCATGAGAGGGAAGGTGGATTCTCTTCTTCTCCCCCTCATCTTTTCTTCTTCACTGGTCCAGCAATCCAAGGACCCTGCACCCCCCCTCTGGCAATCTCTGCACACGCTCCAGAGCTGGTCACTTTATTCAATTGCAAATACCTCAACATGAAATGAGTTTGCCTTTGTGCTGCGTGCAGGAGCATCTTTCCTCCCTTGCTCCCTATCTCTACCACCTCATGTCTCCCACTTCTCATTCCACCATCCCTCTTCCATTCCTGATTTCACTGCCCCCAGCCCCCCCCCCACTACAATTTCACCCCATCCTGCTGTCAATCTACTGCCCCATGACTCTTCCTCCCTCCTCCTTCTCCTCCTCCTCTTCTCCCTCCACTGCTCCTTCCCATGCCGGAGGTTGTAGATTGCTGGATTACACTGGAGTTGGGGGGGGGGGGGCTGTCCCACTGATTGTTAAGAGAGGGACAATTGGTCCTTTAGTCTGATTGGGTCCCCAGAAGGGCAACACGAGGGATGAGAGAGTGCAGACGAGTTAGGAGAAGCAGAACTCAGTGGTGACTGAACAGAGGCAGCCAGAGAAGACATGTGTGTATAGAGAAGATGTATATATTTATACTGGGATAGAAGGAGAGAAGAGAAACTTTACAAAGAGGACAGAGAGAAATAGAGAGAGAGAGAGAGAGAGAGGACTCAAGGTGACTTTAGCCAGGAGCTCTCACAACTTTCACAAGGGAGATTTAGAAAGCGTGCAGGGAAAAGAAGAACAGAGAGATAAGAAGAAGAGGAAAGACGAGACTCTTTCACGGGAGAAGGACCGAGAGAGGAGCAGGAGTTGAAAAGGAATAAGGTAAGGAAGGAAAAACTAATAATCAGTGACTTTCTGCGCTCACGTGTTGAAACCGAGTTGTGAGGGGATTTAAGGAGGATCTGGGATTTGTCAGTTCAGAGATTAACAACCTGATGTTAGAGTTGTGAGAAACCTTCTTCTCCTGTGTGTGTGTTAATTATTAAACAATATAATATATATATTGTTTTTCTGGCTGTCAGAAACTAGGTCGCGGTGACTATTCAGAGAGCCTTGCCTCGGGAGGAGGGTGGGGGGGGATTTGGTGGCACATTCAAAAAACTTTTATGAGCACGAGCAGAGGTTCAGAGCGTGGCTCCGATTCTCTGCACGTCTGCTCTGTCGTTACTTCAAACAAGTGGAGCTGAAGGAGAGGAATGCCTCCCTGCTTCCTACGGACTTGTGTTTGGCATTCAGACCTCCTCTCTCTCTCAAGGTTCCTCCGCTCGGAGACAGATTAATGGCTTTGATAGAGAAAAATATGAATCTATCACCTGTAAGACTCTGGATTGGCGTGTTGGTGCAGAGAGGTTTTTAGGATCCTATACGTTAACCTCACCTCGACACAGGAAGTGGTCGGATGCAGAGGAGTGTTTCTCCAGCTGCAGACACGTGGAGGATGTTTCTCCACATAACAAAACTCATAAATTTCAAAAAGAGATCATGAGTTCAATATTGCTTTGAAAGGATCTGTCCTCGAGACGCCGCCAATTTAACTCACAACAGAGTCACACTGATTGCACATTTTCCCCGGGTGACGCTTATGCACGGTGACATCATCTCCATGCACCAGTGCCTGGGATGAATGCCAGTTTGTGTGATTTAATTTCTCCATAAATGACAAGGCTCCTTTTATGGCTCCACCAGGCAATGAATGAACTGAATGTGCACTGGGGAGGAGAGGAGAGGAGAAGAGAAAGGGACGGAGGGAAAACTGAGATTACGCTCAAATGACACAGTAACACAGATGTAGCGCAGGTGGAGAAGGAGGAGAAGTGGAGGAGGGATGAAATGAGGAAGAAATAGCAGAAACATCAGAAGCTCGGGAGTGGAGGGAGAGGAGAGAGGAGAGGAGAGAGGAGGGAGGAGAGAGGAGGAAGGAGAGAGGAGAGAGGAGAGAGGAGAGAGGAGAGAGGAGAGAGGAGAGAGGAAAGAGGAGGAAGGAGAGAGGAGAGAGGAGAAAGGAGAGAGGAGAGAGGAGAGAGGAGAGAGGAGAGAGGAGAGAGGAGAGAGGAGGGAGGAGAGAGGAGAGAGGAGGAAGGAGAGAGGAGAGAGGAGAGAGGAGAGAGGAGAGGAGAGAGGAGAGAGGAGAGAGGAGAGAGGAGAGAGGAGAGAGGAGAGAGGAGAGAGGAGAGAGGAGAGAGGAGAGAGGAGAGAGGAGAGAGGAGAGAGGAGGGAGGAGGGAGGAGAGAGGAGAGAGGAGGGAGGAGAGAGGAGAAAGGAGAGAGGAGAGAGGAGAAAGGAGAGAGGAGGGAGGAGAGAGGAAAGAGGAGAGAGGAGAGAGGAGAGAGGAGAGAGGAGAGAGGAGAGAGGAGAGAGGAGAGAGGAGAGAGGAGGGAGGAGAGAGGAGAAAGGAGAAAGGAGAAAGGAGAGAGGAGGGAGGAGAGAGGAGAGAGGAAAGAGGAGGAAGGAGAGAGGAGAGAGGAGAGAGGAGAAAGGAGAGAGGAGAGAGGAGAGAGGAGAGAGGAGAGAGGAGAGAGGAGAGAGGAGAGAGGAGAGAGGAGAGAGGAGAGAGGAGAGAGCAGCACAGAGAACTCATATTCAAACCCAAACACAAACAACTGTGTGATCTTGAGAGAGTTCAGCCAGAATCTACACCTCCCTCTGCCATCGCTCCCCAGGATCCGGCTGAGGAACCGGGTCCTGGCTGCAGGCGGTGATGGAATATAGACCCTTTGCTTTGAGAAGGCAGCCCTGGTCATTTCATTCAGAACACACACACACACACACACACACACACACACACACACACACACACACACACACACACACACACACACACACACACACACACAGAACACACACACACACATAGAGCACACACACATAGAACACACACCGGCAGCCATTCTGCTGGGTCGGCTTGTTTATTAAAAGTTAGCGTCGCAGCAAAGTCAGAATCTAATTATGTGTAAATAAGTAAATAAACATTCAGAGGTTTTTAAATCCACGCCGGGCTGAAGGATGCAGCTCGTCACCCTCAGCATTCAGAGAGTGAAACTACTTTCTGTATTCAGGAAAAAAGCCTTCTACATTTTGCTCTGTTTATTGTGCTGGACTTATTGAAAGCTGTTTTTTTCCCAGGCGCCGGCTTCTGCATCTTAAGAAAAAGTGCATCTATTACGGCGCCATCGCCCGGGCCTGAGAAATAACAGAGCCTCTGCCTCGCCGTGGCCTTCCACCGTGCAAAATCAATTGTGGTTAACAAATTGGCCGTGACGTTTCTCACTGCCGGGGTGGGAGGTTCACTCCTTCACGGGTCCACCCAGTTTTTAAAAGTCTGGGAGGCCTCTCTTTAGAGCTGAGGTGAGCGGAGCACAGACACGGCCACTGTGAAATCAACTCTTACTAATGCTCCACATATCACTTAACCAGGGCCGACCCACACTGATGCACCACACACCGAGTTGACCCCCGGTGACCTCACGCACAGAATGGGAGTTTGGTCTGCGTGAGGTTTTTCTGATAAGTGGAACTAATGATTATATTCCTGATTAAACAATCAATTACCCCTTAATCACGAGGCCTTTAAAACATACGGAAATGTTTTACAGGCCAAGGTGACGTCAACAGATTTAAACTAATGTCACATCGGGAGCCGACCTGGAGATTTAAGAAGATAAAATGAGGAAGTGTTCAGTGTTTAATACTTGAAAAATCACTTAACAAGTTTTTGATCGGTTCTTTCAGCTCAAAATTGGACAAAAATCACTTGGTTGGACAAAACAAAAACAGGCAAACTTCTCAAATGTATAATTTTTTAATTCTATGCTAACTAAACAACATTTTTTCTCTGTTTTCATACATTTCCCTCTGTACTCTACAAACATTAACATTTGAAAAAGTCTTATAACCGAATGTGCCGAGTCTCTTTCATTGTATTCAGTTTTTTTTGCTCAAAAAATGACTTGAACAAGTTTTTGATTGTTTCTTTCATCTCAAGATTGGACAATAATCAGTTGGTTGAACAAAACAAATACTTTATTAATTCTTTGCAAAGTAAACTAAACTTTTTCTCTGTTTTCATACATTTCGCTCTGTACCCTACAAGCATTAACGTTTGAAAAAGTCTTATAACCGAATGTGCAGAGTTCCTTGTATTGGCTTTGGGTAAGAAGTTAAAATGAGGTCGTGTTCAGTGTTTTTGCTCGAAACAAGTTCAAAAAAAGTAAACAAAACTTTTTCTCTGTTTTCATACATTAGCGTTTGAAAAAGTCTTATTACCGAATGTGCCGAGTCTCTTTTATTGACTCTGGGTCAACCGGTGGTTGCAGAAGCGCTTTGATAAAGTCTGTCGTCAGATCCCAGTTTAGCGGAGCAGCAGGTGGAATGATATAACAATATGCAGTAACATGATATAACAATATGCAGTAACATGATATAACAATATGCAGTAACATGATATAACAATATGCAGTAACATGATATAACAATATGCAGTAACATGATATAACAATATGCAGTAACATGATATAACAATATGGCCGATCATTTTGCCGTAGCAGCTGCTCTTTCCCCGTCACTCACTTTCCCTCCTCACGCTCGGTAAACACGTTTCCTTTTAGGTTTTTGCTTTTCAGAGACAAACAAAAAACAACATTTGTTCCAATATCTCTTTTTTTCCAAATACAGATTTCAAATTGAATCATTTTCTCTGTGAATACGAGAATGTCTCAGTGGGAAAACACTTCCTCGCCTTAAGTCGGGCAAAGCTTTTTTCATATGATTGCTCGTCCTCCCTCCGCCTCTCTCCTCATCCCTTCATCCTCCCGCCCCCCCACCCATCTCGCCAGCTGCTCTTCCTTTAAACAAGTGCGATGCCATAACATTAGCAGGAGGAAGATGTGTGAAATGTTTTACCAGCGCAATTTACGTGGCGTGTCACCTCATTAGGCTCGACAAAACGGAACAAAATGCTCGGCTGCAAGCTGTGACCTTTTCGAGGGGGCGGAGCTGAGAGGGGGGGGGGGCTTGTGAGTGAAAGAACAGGGAGCTAATTTCACTTCATAAAGGCGAGCAGGCGGCGTGAATAGACAGAAAAGACGGGAGCAGCCGGGGTCAAGTGTCAGCCGTCCTGCCAAGCGGCCTCATCGGGAACACAACACACACACACACACACACACACACACACACACACACACACACACACACAGACACACACTCGGCCCGGCCTCCTGCTGACAATGCAGCCACGCCCCCCACCTTCCCCGGCCTTTTGTGCCTCTTCAACAATGATGAAGTGAGTTTGGTTTTCCAGAGAGTCGGAGCAGCACAATGCTCTCGCTCACAAAACATAATGGAGTCCGACCACGAGTCAAACAGTCGCTCTTTTCTTCCGCTGTTTTCTTTTCCTCTTTGGGCTCAAACTTTCCATCTCCCGCTGCTGACAGCCTCTGTGTTTCACTCCTCCTCCCGCCCCCCCCCCCCACCCTCTTTACTCGCTGCCTTTTGACCATAAATCTGCCTTGTTAATGCAGGAAGAGCGAATGCGTCCGTCCTCCTAATGCATAAAAACAAGCTGCAGATAGAAAGAGGCGGCGTCGGTGCCGTGAGCTGCGTGTGAAGAGGAATCGATTAACCCGAGTCGATGCGTAACCTTAAAAAGCTTCTCCTGCAGGAACCTCTCCGGGTCGACCTCGCTGATCTTATAGATTCCCGTGATGTCTGTATCAAAACGAGCGATGCAGAGGGAGACGGTATTTAGAGGCTTTGGATTCTGCATCCAGGCGATAGCCGGGACCGAAGGGGCCTTCAGGCACCTGAGCTGTGGAGGAAAAAACTTCACTGGTAATGAGCAGTGTGTGCAGCGCTGAAGGGAACTTGTAGAACATGGAGTGAGTAAAGCTGCTCAGGTGTGTGAACAGAAACACAACAATCTCAGAACATCGCACCCCCCCCGGGCCTTTTTACAGGAGGTGTGAAGCAGCTCACCTCTCCTCATGACAGGAAGAGGAGGAAGGAAGGGAAACGATTTTCTTTCTCCTCCTGGATGTCAGAAATACCTGGTTGAGTTGAGTCGGAGCAAAGTGAAAGCAGCTGAGGCTGAGTTCACCTCCAGGCTCCAGACAAAGAGACGGTAGCTTTCCATTAAAAGTTTTTACCAAGTTTCTGGGGTTCGAGCAAAAAGGAAACGTGGATTGGAGCCGGCTTTTCATCGAGTCCCGTTGTATGAATATATGCAAGAGGTTGTGAGGAGAAGCTTTTAACATCTGGGGAAATAAAGGTGCTCATTTGGTTTAGGTGTTGTAGATGCTTAACTTAGCAAACTGACTTTGAGCAGGTTAAAAAACTGAAGATGAATATGTGTAGAAGAAGTTGTTCATCACTTTAGATATAGCGCCAAAGTTTTGAGATCACTTGCCAGAATCTCCTTTAAACATGCCAACTTTTCAACATCAACCGAGAGTTAGAACTTTTTCACAATGTTAAATTTTCTTTTCAAGTTCTGGATTTTCCACCATTTTCTCTCAATGTGGAAACTGAAAATTCGGATAAAAGATGGTGAACATGTTCTGTACCTATCAGCTTCGTCTCTTACATTACGTCCTCTCCTCTTCGTCAGCATCATTCAGCTGCGAGAGGCCACACACACACTTACACACACACACACACAGACACACACAGACACACACAGACTCATTACGACTCAACAAAAAGACAGCAAATGTGGGTCAACCCTCCAACTGTGTAAGACAGACTCCGACTCTGTCTCTGTCCAAAAAGACATAAAACTAAGACTCGTCTTTTTCTTCTCTTTTCCAGGACAGCGATCAGACATAAGTGGAACCGGGAAACGAGTTCCCTCTCGAAGAAAGAGGAGAAAGTCTTTTCAGGTCTGACTCTGTGCTTCACAATGGGAGACCGATTGCCTTTTCCGGCAGTTGCCAGGACTTTGCTCCTTGTGGCCCTCTGCGTTTTGACCCTTCTGCCCCACGGCCTTCTGGGAAATGACCACGCAGGCACCTCCGCCCGGCTCCAGAGGGTCAAACGAGGCTGGGTGTGGAACCAGTTCTTCGTCCTGGAGGAGTACACCGGACTGGAACCGCTCTACATCGGAAAGGTCAGTGCCGATATATAAATACGCACACATGCACACACATGAAGAAATGCAGATTGTACAGTTTCCTTCACGACCTTTCCACGAGCTGCACCTGACGTCTGAGACTTCCTCTGAATGCAGAAGAGAAGATCCCGGGCAGGCAGAGGAAAAACGAGCAGAAAGAGAAACCCAATTTAATCCGGGGATACACGTCTGTACGTCTTTCCCTTCGAGCTGCAGCCAGACGGCCGCGATTGAGTTAATTGAGTCGAACCGAGGCCTCGCTCCACAGAAGCTTCTCCTCACGTCTGCAGCACGGCGGCCATGCTCTGAAAAGAGCAGACGCCTGGAGCTCACTTTGATCGATCGCTTGCTAAAGTGAATTGAACATTTGATCAATAGTTGTAAGGCCAGTCATCAGCGGCTGAGAGACAACAATCTTGCAAACCCAAATGAAAATTTCCATTAAGCGCTTTCTTTCCTTGGACGAGCTTTGCATGACAGACGTCGTTTGAATCGAAGACGCTGAATGAAATTATCCTCTCAAAATGTGAAATGCAAAGTCAGCAGATACACAAGCATCGCCTGCTTTTAATTGTCATAACAACACATTCAGACATTTAGTTTTCATGATCAACGTGAGGACGCTCGAAAAAGAAAAACAATTAAGTAGGAGTAGCAGTGGTTGTCAAGCTAACCGCTTATTAACAACTAACGTGAGCAGATATAATTAACTGGTTCTATTTAGAACAAATAAACAGCTTCTGAATCAAACTATATTCAACTCAACATTTTGATCAACTTAACTGAGATGAACTGAGCAGCAGCATTTACCATCCATCTGATTGTTATAATTATGTTTGTGAATATAAATATAAAAAGCTGTTTAGTCGATGCATGTTTTGAATTCAGATTTCTTTGGTGTATTTGAATTTAACATTTGAGGTCTGATATAATATTTCGTAGCACTGAGCTTTGCGGTTTTAGTTTTAATGCTCATTTTGTCCCTTAGGATTTAGACTCAAATACCAATGAACTTATTTGGAACAAATCCATGTGTTTACCTGTTACCTGGCTCCGAGTGGAACTTCATAAATCAGATGAATAAGAGGATGATCTCATGTGTAGAGCTATTAAAATGCTTTATCTTTCCAAATTCCTGCGATAATAAAAAGCTCCTATGATCTAAAAACTCTTAAATCTAGATTCCAGACCTTTGATGGAATTTGCCAGCTCTCCTCATCAGCTTTTCTTTCTAAAACACCGCAGCACTAACCACTCCTCCTCTGGGAATGATGCAAACCTGCCTAATTAGTGTTCTGGAATAATTTACCCCGGCCGCTCGGGAATACCAGAGCAAATGTTGGGTTTTGAAGGAGTCACGTGCTCCGACCGGGTGGAGGAGTAACAAGTCCTGAGAGAGAAGCCGCCAAGAAGTTCTGCCTCTGCTGCCTGTGAGCTGTGAGAGATTCCTCCCGGTGGCTGCAGTACACCGTGTTCACCACCGGTCTCATGCTGCCGTTCGTTTAGCATTTCTTCACTGATTCTTTTCATGTCGCGAACCCTAATCTTTCCCTAAGCTGAATGAAATAAGTGGATGTGACAGGCTGGGCTACTACCCAGAGAGCCACTCACGGCAGGAAGGCATTGTGGAGTATGACAGAGCTTCAACCCACCTCATCTCTCCTCTGTTCAGTAACTTAGTATTCAGAGGCGTGAGGATGTCGGAGAGCTCGGGCTTTAGGCCGGAGCTGAGACGGAGACGGAGCAGGTAATTGATAGCCTGGGTGTCAGACTCCCTCCTTTCACCGGCCGGGCTGGAAGAGAGGGATCAGTGCAGGAGAAGGAGAACAGGGATGAGGCGGAGGAAAGGCACCGACCAGAGATATATCACCACGACGAGTCGCCGGGCTGAGCCCCACAATGGGGTGTTGATTAAAAAATCTATTCTGGGCCGAGCCGGGGGGGGGGGGGGGGGGTAGGGAAAGCTGCATTGTCTGCCGCCGGGGGGGGGGGGGGGAATCACAGGTATTGTGAAGATTGCTGCCGAACGATCAGCAGAATAACAACAAGCGTCGTGGCTGCAAAACTTTGTGCAGTTTGACAAACCTCGGGCGCGGTGATTTCATGACGTGACCCCAGAGGAGTCAACAGGAAGTGGCGCTCGCCTGTTGATTATACGAAGCAGACATCAATGGGGGCATTTAATTCTGCTTTGCCAGTGCCACGGCAGTGTGAGCACTCAGAGGCCGAGACCCTCGAACTGCTGAGTGCGGCGTGATTGCACATCAACAGTCGGGCGTTCGGTCACAAAACACTTGTGATTGCACCGCAGGACCGACGGCAACAAACAGGCCGGGTTGTGATTAGATTCCTACTTATAGAGCAGGGTTAAAGGTGTGTTTACTACCCCCCCGGCCCCCCTGAGCTCCACAGTTCATCTACAATTAGGACGGGTCATCGGGAACGGCTTAGTCATCGATATGCATTTGACGTGAATATGATTTAACTGTGAGGTTGTGAATAGAAATGCTTTTATAAATAGAAAGTGTTCTGCAGAACGCCGGATGTAAAAGGAACTCACGTCTCTGGAGGAGTCGACTCTCAGGTTTAATTTAAGGTTCAAATGAACAGTTTTTGACTTGGAGACAATTTCAGACGCAGATTTTAAGAGACAGAAGGTAATTTAACCAATAAACGCTTGTTGTCATAATTAGTAACTGGTTTCACAGCCTTTGATATCAATGACTTACGTACGGATGCAACTAGATGAAATCCAGTTTCTGTTCATTACTTTACTGATTTAGCGATATTGAATATTTAAGATGTGAAAAAGAATAAAGCAAATCTTCAGACAGAAGTTACAACTTTTACATTTTAATGAATGATTTGAAATCCCTTGATATTGTTCTCTAGTGAATCTGATTCTGAGATGGACGAACAAGAACTACAAACAAAAAGTTCTTCTTCTGTGCTTCTGCTTGTTCTGAAATCAACCAGTTTTATGTGCAATATCCTTTCTGTGCACTAATAAAAGGGCGACTAATCTTCTATTCTAAAGCAGTTTTTAGTCTTGTATTTGTTGTTTGTGTCTTTAGTCGGATGATAAACCAGTTTTGTCTCATTTCGTCTCACTTCCTTCTCTTGTACTGGGACAATAAAGTCTTTCTCTTGCTTCTCTATTTTCAAACCGGGGGATCGTGACCTGATTAATCATCCTCAGAACCGGCCTCTGTCCCGACCGCACCACATGTCGCTCGCATTCCTTTCAGCTCCAACTAGCGACCACATTTTATCGATGTGGTTTTATCCGTGTTATGGAAACGCTGTCATGGTTTCTCGGACTGATCCTCCTCCAGGTTTTTGACATTTAGCCACAATCTGGACCACATGGGAACGTTCTTCTCGTCCCGTGCTGCTTCCGAAACCCTCCAGTAAATCTCTCCTCCTACTGTGTTGTCTCCACAGCTTCACTCGGACATGGACAAAGGCGACGGCTCCATTAAGTACATCCTGACGGGCGAGGGCGCCGGCTCCACCTTCACCATCGACGACGGCACGGGGGACATCCACGCCATCCAGAGGCTGGACCGCGAGGTGAAGTCCCAGTACGCCCTCCGCGCCCAGGCCCGCAGCCGCCTCACCGACCGGCCGCTGGAGCCCGAGTCCGAGTTCATCGTCAAGATCCAGGACATCAACGACAACGAGCCCAAGTTCCTGGACGGACCGTACCAGGCCACCGTGCCGGAGATGTCCCTGATAGGTAGACAGATGGATGAACTAACCGTTGTGTGTGTTTGTGTGTGTTTGTGGCGTCTGCTTCGACCGTGACAAACAATAGCAAAGTGGATAATAACCCTGCAGGGTAATCACAGCCCCTCGCTCTCACAGGCTCGTCTCCAGCTGCCTCTTCCACCAGCGTCATAAACACTTCTGTGTTCACTTTGAAGTCAATAAGCATCGTTAAAGCCTCAGAAGGAGAAACTGAAAGTTATTTCTTCATTAATATGTTAATATTGGAGAAGCTGAACCCAGTTTTGAACCCCTTCCCCCCCACTAACCTGTCCCTCTGTTTGAACCCAGGAACCTCTGTGATCCAGCTGACGGCCACGGATGCAGACGACCCCACGTATGGAAACAGCGCCCGGGTGGTCTACAGCATCGTGGAGGGGCAGCCCTACTTCTCCGTGGACGCCAAGACGGGTACGACTGACCAGTAACCAGGGAAACCAGCAATTTTATCCACTGAGTCTGGTGGATTTCAATCTTCAGACACTTAAGCTATTTCATGACCTTCGTGATAGAGTCGACAAATTACAGCTAACTGCACCAGGGTCTGATTCCAGCCGTCCACTCCCTTTGTGTCTCCGCTGAATGTGGGAGTCTCAGACGGGTTCTGTTGTTGCCAAGAGACGAACAAACACTCGAATGAAATACTGCACTCGTTCTGGTGCAACTTGCAGAATCTCAAACTCCTGCAACTCAGAACGGAATCAAACCAGCAGCCGCTCGTACTGAAGTGATTTGAGAGAAGCTATTTTCAGTCTCTTTAGTCTAAATCACTTAGCAAACGATGCTGATGTGATTGAATATACTTTCCTTATTCTCAGGCAGCATTGACTCACTTTATCGTTTATGAAAATCTGTCGTTCCGAGATATTGAATCTGTCGCAGTGAGAGCATCTCAATTTATTTGTGTGATATTCTCATTTAATTAGATTTGATGTTTGATATTGTGGCTTTAAATTTACATGAGAAGGTCAATTTAACCCTAAACCTTCACAAAACTAGAACCATGAGGCAGTTAGCTTAGCACAAAGATTCCCAAAAAGGTCAAATAACATTTATTGTCGATGTTGACATCCGTTATTATATTTCCTTGTGCTTCCATATGTGTGGCATCAGTTTGTGTGTCCGTCCCCGTGCACAACTCTTCAGCCTCTTCGTGACGAGCTGGGACTCGGACTGTGAGTTCAGCTGTTTCCGTGTCACCTCATTATGAAATGTTTTCGTGTCTGAATGGAAACAAACCCGCAGCCTGGTCCAACAACCGCTGCACAATAATGACCGTGCAGACTTTGGGGCCGTAAAGTCCCGTGAATACTCAGCTAAAAGTCCTCAGGCTTTAATATCCAGCTGCCACATTGCAGGAGACGGTAACAGCTTTGTCAACTTGAGCCTCAACATCCAGAAAACCCATTAGTTTGCTAAACGCAGACGGTCGGCGGCCATTGTTTACCACAGCTGCCTCAATTCCTTGTTTGTCAGCAGCGGAATCTGCTCCGGCCCGGCAGCTGCCAGTCAGGCTGCTGCCGCTGGAGCTTCATCCATCACCGACTCACCAGCGGCTCGTCAGCCATCAATCAGACGCCGGGACTCAGAAACACAACATCCAGCTCGTGTTGGTGTGAAACTCTCGAGCTCCCAGTCTGCAGGCTTGTTACCTGAATGTGTTTTCTCACTTGAATCCAAGCTTGACCTTGGTCGGGTTCTGTAGCTCGTACAGACTGTCTTGGTTGATGATGCTCTGCTGGTGCAGTCACAGGAAACTGAATCAAACTATTATATCCAGACGTCCAAACCTGGAAACTCACATCTTTACTCCTTTCACTTCCTTTCAGTGGAAGTTTGGATTTACTTGTTTTGGATGCAAGGATGCACGGCCACCAGTATTGATTCCCTCCTTTTATCCTGTCTGCTGCTGTCACAGCGATTCCCCCCCGATCTTAAATCTTCATCATGCACACAAGGGGGGGGGGGGGGGGTCCTTGCTTAGAAGTCACTGTGACCAAGGTTTAAACTGCAGGAAGAAGGGAAATTGGACTTTTTGGGGCTGAGTAGTCATTGGAGAGTCAGCGGTTTGATTCCCTTTCTTGTCTCTGACCAACAGGAATGAGCATATGTCAGAGTGTGTGTGTGTGTGTGTGTGTGTGTGTGTGTGTGTGTGTGTGTGTGTGTGTGTGTGTGTGT